>NC_056732.1:439746745-439791300 GCF_019279795.1 Protopterus annectens | reverse complement strand
TACCCGGCTATGTACTGTCACTACTGCTTGTGACCATTATGGTTGGCACCTTTTCCAATGCCCATAGTGGGGCATGTTATGTGGGCACTTCGAAATTTGCAGGACTACACATACTCAGGGCTAGTGCAGTTGACAGAACTTCACTTGTTTGCCATACTATGAGCTTATTCTGTAATCGTTTGGGTTCCTTATTTATTTTCTTATGCCATGTCTGTGTTCCATATCGTAATGTATATGTTTTATGCTACTATTTACATGTATATTGCGGGAATTTGCGTGGCAGGGGATCGGAGGTCATTTTCCATTTTTACGATTGTTGCAGGGACACGACTGTCCAATCAGGGACTGTCCATGGCACGTTGGGACAGCAGGTAACCCTGGTGACCATGCCCATGTCGCTACTGGGGTTTCCACCTTTTCCATTTTCCGATCTGGGATATTTCCGGGACTCACATCTGACTTTACAGGCCGACACATACAAACGGTCACTATATAGCATGGAAATTCACTTGCTTGCCTAAATAATATGCTTATTATTGTGGCAATTTCCTTGCTTATTCTGTTTTTGTGTCATTTAGGTATTTCTGTTACAGAAATAACCAATTCATGCTACCATTACATTAAATACAGGATATCATTGTGTCCTACAATCGTAGCACGTCAGCCATTTCTAATACGTTTTTCGGGACACAACTGTCCATGGAGTGACTGCCCCAACCAAAGTGGGACAGGTGGTGACCTTAGTCGCTGCTCCTATGTCGGTGCGGCGCTGACATGCGGCTGTACACCTTCTCTGAGTGTAAACACTGACAGTGCATTGCGGGACAAACGCGGTCTTATGCGTATCCTTTACTCCTTGGACGGGTACACTTATGCCTTCGTGGCTTCTATTTGCTTCTCCATTAATTTGGGACGGGGACTATGTTGCATACTGTACATGCGTTTCATTCTGCACAGGACCTGGCTGCTGCCATTACTATTGTGGGCGGACCATGGCTGTCAGCACATTAGGTTGCTCACCTCATGCTGGCTTAGACACGCCTCCAGACGCATCCTACCTGGGCTCGCTCACGTACACTACGCACGTGTCTGTGATTCCGGTGCACTCTCATTAATATGTATATGGCGCTACTGCGCCGGATATTCCATGCACCGCCGGCGCAGGCCTTACGCCGGCCTTGCGCCGAGCTTCATGAATCCCGGGGGTAGAGTATTGTACAAAGTTAATGGAGATTGGGATTTTGGTGTAAAAGGAAGAAAGGTGAAAGAAATGTAAGTAATGGTAAAAGAAGTGGAAGATGTGATTCTGAAAGAAAACAAGGAGGTGAGATTAGTAACGTGAGATGTAGCAAAAGCATTTGACAGGATGAGCCATGAACCAATGTAGAAGATAATAGAAGCATGTGAGATTGGAGAAAAAGGAGTGACAGTAATAGGAATATGTAATGACAAATCTTGGGTGAAATTAAGATGAATGACTGGGAAGAGAAATAAGAATTAATAAAGGAATTTAATAATACTTTGAGCATGTGCCTTTTTGTATTGATGATAAATGCAAGGATACAAACTTGCATTTATGATATGACAAAAACAAGATGGGAGATGGAAAAAGGAACCGCAATACCTATGTGTTTGCCATATGCAGATGATTTGGCTATTGTTGCTAATAACATTTGAATTAGTAGATAATTAGTAAAGATGTGGACTGAAAAATTGTTTAATAAAAGCCAGATTACAGTTGAAAAATTGAAGAGTAGGGGTTTAGGTTTGGTGAGATTAAGAAAATGAATGGCATATACAGAAAATAAACAAGTGCACTGGGAGTGAAATTTGGAGAGCATAATATGACAATGGACAGAAATAAAGGAAGAAATTAAGTATTGGTTTTGTGTAATTTTTTATCACTTAAGATAAAGTTATATATGTTAAATACTTACATACTGGGAAAACTAGCATATTTTGTCGATATATATATATTTCCAGCTAATATGGAGAAAAAACTGTTAGAGATATTTTTCAGCTTTATTTGGGGTTTAAGCTTGAACCCCATTAAAAGAGCAGTGATATATATAATAAGAAAAGAAGAAGGAGGTTTGAATAGAATGTATTATATTTAGCATCACTGCACCTGTTTTGGGTAATAAGGACTGTTAAAGAGAAACAGAAAGGATAGGAAAATGCTATATGTGAAACATGAAAATTATGGAAAAAAGAAGTATCGAAGAAAATAAGTAGTATGCAGGAAAAGATAGAAGGGAAAATATAAAAATAAACATTTAATGAAACTTATGGAAATAGAAAAGAATGGCATAATATGGTCAAGGAAATAACTAAAGACAGAGGTAAAAGAATCATGTAAAAAATAGAAGGAACATGTTTGAGATGTTTAATGAGCTGGGAGATTTTCTATGGAGAATTTCTCTGCATAGATTACCAGTAAAAGATAATATGAAATATAAAGTAAGAGGGGAAAGGGAATTCAATGAATATAATGAAGAAGAAACATCAAAACATGGGCCGCAGTTCCAAAAGGCTTGTTCTCTGTAGAAGTCACCACTTACATGGAGAGCAGGCTGAGAACAGGTGTTTTGGAATCCAGTCCCTGTAGTAAACCTGTAAGTTAAATACACTAAGAGCAAGTCTTTTGCAATCAGGGCAGACTTACACTGAGAACAACTCTTTTGGAATCTGGCTCATTGGTTTTGGAATTTAAAATAATGAAATGCTTTGGAGAAAGTAAAGACATGGGTATAAATGCGAATGATTCAGCAATATAAATATGGATATTATATTGTATGGACATCATGAGAAAAGAAGAAAATGTGAAAATGACAAATGGAACAAAACAGTGTTTGTAGTACTATGGGTATTGTGGAAAAGGAGATACTATAAATTATTTTATAATACAAAGAAGGAAAATGAAGATGTATTAGCTGAAATAAAGGTTATGGCAGAAAGGATTGGGATAGAGAGAAGGGTAAAAATGTAAAAAAAAAATAATAAGAGATTATGGTTAACGTGATGACAATGCGATTCTGACAATATGAAAAGTGTAAATATCATTAATGTGAAACTGAAAATGTTAATATTGTGAATATGAAAGTATAAATGATATAAAATGTTTATAATATTAAAATGTGTAAATAAAGAAACTCATTCTTTTTGACCACTATGTGGTGCTAGAAGTCTGCTGCCAGTGCAAAAAGCAATGGAGGAAGATGGCAGCTACAAGAGTACTAGCCAAGCTGCAGAGACTGAAAATGAGGATTTCATAAGTCTGATAAATTTTAAGTAGAACTGGAGGACAGAGTTTTCATAGGATGTATAAATAAAAAATAACCTGATGATAAAAAGTTGTATCATGGAGTGAGGTAGTGGAAAAGTGTTTTCTTAAGTCGGTAAGTGGAATGGAGGCAGTGGAAGCATTTTCTCTTGAGGAGGCTGGAGTAATTTGGAGTTAGTGCATCCAGCTAAGGGAAGCAGAGCATCAGTCAGAGACTCACTTGGCCAGTGAAGTAGTTGGTTCTAATAGTTTGATCTCTCTAAGTGCTGATAGAAACAGTGAAAGGGGTTGTTTTTTCAGGCAGGTTCTTGAAAGTGAAAGTAAACAAGTGGCGAGATGAGATACATATGTAGCTAGAGATGAGAGAGGAATACTGTAGAAGGAAAGAATGGAAGACTTGATAAGTCACCAGGGAAATATAACTGCAGAAGGAACAGGATTTAAAAGAGAGCCAACGATAAGGATTAAAAGTAAAAAGGTAGAAACTTTAAAAAAGCATGATATATTACACAATGCTATTTTGCCCTAAAGTTAAAAATATAAGGACATTCATTCATTTGGAAAATGAGACTCTTTCTGAGGTAACATTTCACTCTTTCCTGTTATAGTTTCATAGATTAGTACTAAGCTAACTGCCCTTGTGAGCCATTTTAAGCCTAGACAATTACCCCTTGTGAGACTCAAACCCTGTACCTTGTGCTTGCAAGACAAACATCTTAATCATTAGGCCACCCTCCCAACCCTATCTGAAGAATTTATAAACAAATGTGACAAAATAAGTTTATGTAGTTCATGGAGAGATTTTATTTTCCAAAATTTAAGCATGCAATTAAAACGGAACCTGATGGTACTGTTTAGGACAACTGATATAAATAAGTATGAGTTTAAAGTGTATTTTTAAAAGTTATTAAAAAAAAAAGTGTACTAAGTAAGCCTGTACTGGTGGAATAGAGGGATAAGAGTCTTACCATGGCTCAGGTGTCATGAGTTTGAATAGCAACTTAGGCTTTTGACAATGCAAGTGGGCATGAATATCCTAGAGTGAAGCAGGTACACTTGGGGCTTACTCTGATTGTTTGATTTCCCTGGTGGAGATGAGAGAAACAGCTACTCAGTGTTACCTAAGGGTGAGTGAGTCATCCTAATGACATCAGTCTCTTGTGAAAGTGGGAGTGGCAATTCAACACTCATTATCAATACACATTCCAATTTCAGAGTGTTATTGGGCATGCTAAGGGTAAGGAATTAGTAGAAAATTATCCCAGCAGCAGTGTGATGCTGCCTCGTGTTCCGTGATCTTCTCACTGGCTCCTGTAAATGGGTTGAGTAAGCTTGGAGGAGGCTAAGGTGGGTCTGATAGACCTGACGGACAATGACAGGACCTTGGAGCAGCTCATGGTCAGCTGTCAGGAGCCACAATGAGAAACATATGAAGTAAAAATATAATAGGTGAAAGAAAAGTTTGGACTGGGGTGTAAGAGGTTTGGATTGTTATGTATGTACGAGAAAAGAAAATGCAGGATATTTCAAAGGTGATTTGTGTGGTAAGAAAAGGAAATGTTAGATACTGAGAAGAAACTATCTTTTTTTTTCTGTGGATCGATTTATAGGTTCTTATTAAGTTCATGGACAAGGGATCGATCAAGAAGCTGAGCTATTTCACGCAGTACTGATGGGAGACTAACAGTGTCCAGCATTAAGTAAATTTTCCCCACATATCCCAGGTGAAAATTTATGATTATCCATGCAGTCATCCAGACTCCATTTTGCTGAAAATGCCCTTTTCCCCATATGTAGTGCGATCTCAGAATGAGAATGTTGATGTAGGGGGGTTGTGGGGGACACACTACTCAGGTTATAACCTACTTACTGTTTTAATAGGGACTGGACAATATAAAACAATACCAGACAATATTAAATTGTACTGGGTGGTGGGCTATGCCCCCAACCCTCTGTTGTGGGTGGCTGTGCCCACTACACCCCTCCTACTTTAATATTCTCACTCCGAGATCACACTACAGTTGGGGTAAAGGGCATATACACTGTCAGATTTTCAGTGATTTGGACCCTATGTATATATATATATATATATATATATATATATATATATATATATATATATATATATGGGTTCCATACACTAGATCGAATTTTCACTAATTCGAAATAGTGCATGGAATGCTCACTGCAGCGAAAGTACACTTAATCGAAAGTGCACTTACGCAAAGTTCAGTACAAAGAATGGGTGTTGTACTGAACTTCCATGCAGTACTCACAAACCTTACCATGACCCGTGCCCTAACCCTAAGGTCCATGATGACTGCAGCACAGTGAAGGACATAGCAATGTCCTCCACTATGGTGCAATAGTCACGACCCTTAGGGTTAGGGCATGGGTTAGGGTAAGGGGATAGCTTTACTAACTTTCCCCTTACCCTAACCCGTGCCCTAACCCTAAGGTTCATGACTATCGCACCATAGTGGAGGACATAGCTTGTTTTTTATGTCCTCCACTGTGCTGCGGCATTTTCGGTGAAGTGCACTTACGCAAAAGTTCACTTTCACATAAGTGAGTCTTCCTATTACAAGTTCGAAGTAGTGAACTTTCGTTCTTGTAATAGGAATCCATATATATATATATATATATATATATATATATATATATATATATATATATATATATATGGGTTCATGTCATTTGATCAACAGTTCATTTCATCGACAGGTCATTTGGTTGACAGTTCATTTGATTGACAAGCATTTGCCCCCTTCCCCAATGTTGTGCGACCCTGGAGTTGATATATATAGTTAGGGGGGGTGTGGGGGGCACAGCCCCCCACCTAAAATGCTTGTTGATCAAATGAACTGTCGACCAAATGACCTGTCGATCAAATGAACTGTCGATCAAATGACATGAACCCATATATATATATATATATATATATATATATATATATATATATATATATATATATATATATATATCAAATGGCAGCTTCTTTCACAAATGGAATACATTGGGTTAGAAACCTGTTGCTCCATTGGGTATTGCTGATATGAAAGAGTTCAAAAAGAGCTAGTTCATTTATACCATGTAGGGCTAAACAGAGATCACCCATAAGGAGTCTATATGACACTGAGTAGAGGAACATGACATTTATTTATTTATTTGTATTTGGTGACCGGGAAAAGTTCAGCTGGGTAAAATTCATTTTCAGTGGAGGCCCGGGGAGAAAAGCTCTACATTTAAGGTACACATTGTGTACATTTATAATTGCATGTTAAAAACATTTATACATGAGATTATTTACATAATTTTAAGCATTTTTAAATATTTCTTACATGAACATAACATCTTAACACAGAAGACAAGAGAGAAATTAAACAAATTTGCCAATTATTAACTAGAGAAATAACACACAATAACAATTAATGAATTAAAAGCATGATGGCTGCAGGGAAAAGATCAAACTGAGGTGTTTTTGAGTTTAGTAATAATTTACAGACAGACAAGTAGAATGTAGCTTAAAAACGATAAGAGAGAGATGAAAGGAGAAGTTATGGAAATGTGCGGGAAGAAAAATGGACAGAGGAAGAATTGTAGTTCGTGGTGGGGTATGAGAGAAGGAGGAAAAGTAAGAGTTTAGGAAATAAGTGCAGTATGAGGAGGAGCGATAAGGTACAAAAAGATTGGAAAGCAAAGTGACTGTAAGAGTTGGAGAAAAGTAATCTTACTAAAGCTAGCCAGGTTTTAATAGAGCAGAGTAGGTAATTGCACTGAGACTTAATGAGTGGCGTAATAAGGGAGGAATAAAATGAGACTACACCTTCTTTGAACCTTGAGAAGATACCATGAAGGATAAGTTGCACAAGGTCAAAGGAGACTGTTATCAACAAAGGTGCCATGTCCCTGATGCTGTATCAACTTTAAGTGGAACATTGTCTATATGGTAAGTGGAAGTAATGCAAGATTTGTAAGTAGAAGTAATGCAAGATTTACCAAAGAAAACTATACTACACTTCTTAGCATTGAGGGTAAGCCCATGATTAGTAAACCACACCACATATTTGTTTGATATAGCTCTTGCTGGAGAATTTAAATATCAGAATAAAATTTGATAACTGCTCCCAGTCTGCAATCATCCACAAACTTGCTTAGCTATGGTTCACTTATATCAGCTTCCATGCCGAAGAAGTACATACCAAAAAGGAAGGGTCCAGGACAGATCCCTGTGGAATGCCACCGGTGGTGCTTTTCTGTCAGGAGCAAACACCCCTAACCTTAACAGTATGAGCTCTGTCAAATATCCAGTTACCTATCCAGTCAACTATGTATGGGTTAATGTTGAATTGGGAGAGTTTTCAATAATTCCAGCATGAGAGATATTATCAAAGGTCTTGAAAGGTCTAGGTAGGCAGTGAGGACTGTGTACTCCTTATCGATAGCCTCAGTATTGCGTTCAACAAAACTGTCTGTGTTGAGTATGCATGATCTACATTTACAAAGCCACACTGGTGTGGATCCAGGGATATAAGGTCAACTATATAGTTGTTTGTTAGTTTATTTGTAATACATTTCATAGCCTTGCAAAAAATGCTCCAGAGACTAATAGGCTTGTATTTCCCAGGGTCAGTAGAGGGGCCACCGTTGTGTGAAGGCACCACTGCAGATATTCTTTACACCTCAGGGATATAACCAGAGGAGAGACACAGGTTGAAGAGTTGATGGAAGGGGGCTGCTAGATGGGGCTTAGTGCTTCTCAGCAGACATTCAAAGATATAGTCAGGATGGATGGAAATTAGAATTTTAATTTTGGAAAGTTCCAAAAGGACTTGGTCCAAAATAAGTTCAAAAGAGAAGGCAAGAAGAGGTTGAAGTAGATGGATGGGAGGGTGAGCTGGATGAAGTTGGAATAGAAGCTGTCTGCTAGAGTAATAGAACTGTCCTTTGGGTCATAAAAATGGATACCATTAGAGGTAAGTTCAGTACAGAACTTTGGCTACTTCTAAGCTTCCTAATACAGCTGATGAATACCTTGTGTCACCGTTTGTATTAGATGCAAACCTAAGTTCTTAGTTGGCCTTACATTTCATAATTACCATTTTTAAATTCCTTTTGTAATAATGAAGAGAACATTTTAAGAGATGGCCAAGAGCTTTTTATTTTAATTATAGCAATTGTTAAGTTTACCATTCCACTGTATAAGATTAGTTTTTAAAAGTTTCTTTAGGGGTATTTATTTAGCATAACTGACAAAGTGGGTCTATATTACATTGTCGCGAAAGCTCTTCAGCGAATGCCTGTTCGCCGACCACTAAACAGCAAAACCCAACATCCTCAGATGTCCTTTTCAGTGAATTTTTTCCTAGGGGAAAAACATTTGTCCATCATTGGGAATTTGCCCTTTTCACCAATGTAGTGTGATCTCGGAGTTGGTATATTTAGTTGGGTGGGTTTGAAAGTTTGTCTGTTTTTTGGTTGGCCAAGTGATTTTTCCCCCTAGGAAAACATTTGCTGAAATGGCCAATCAAGGAATTTGGGTTTCGCTGTTTAGTGGTCAGTGAACAGGTGTTCACTGAAGAAGTTTTTTGACAGCATAATATAGACCTAACAAAGTTACTGTTGTAATGAAACTGGTCTTTCTCTTTGTTGCATCACTTGCAGATTAATAGAGAAGATTTTTTGCAGAATTGCACTGCTGGTGATTTTTTTTCAGTTTTAAACTTGCTAGTATGCTTTCTTTGGACTTGTACAGATGCCCCAATATATCTATCCAAGAAGAGATAAAATTCAGAGGAGTAGGCAGTAGCCTCAGGTACAATGTTTGCTGGAGGGCTACACTGTTTGTGACTTTCACTAAAAAACAGCATTTCCATTTGGAGGAAATGAGGTTTCTCTGCAGGGCTGCTGTGCTACTTTTCCATGTAATTTGATTGTTTTGAAGTAATCTCTGAATGTAGGTGTGTTATTAAAGGTTGCAGAGTAGGTTTCCAGGGAGAAAATTCAATAAGATGATCATACCTTGCTAAGGAGGTCTTATTCAGTTTCAAAAATATAGTAAAAGATGAGGACAGTGTGGGAAAATCAGTCATTCTGCTAAAAATGACAAGATGGCGCATATAAAATGTGGTAAAAAAGAGCATTTATGGTTTAATTGTCCTGCATTATAGAAGAAAGAACTCAGAGTGAATGGGAAAGGGAAGCTGGCAAAGAGAATGAAGAGGGCAACAATTAGGAAATCATTGTAGAAGGCAAAGATGGGAATAAGGTAGAAAAAGATGAAAAGTTGCAGTTTCAGGAAAGAAAAGGTAAAATAGCACTGGATATAAAAGTCATGAGGGAGTTAATATGACCTGAAAAATTACTGTTAGAAAAAGAGAGAAAGTACACACACACACACACACACACACACACACACACACACACACACACACACACACACACACACACACACATCTATCTATCTAACTATCTATATATGTATGAAGGAATTTGAACCCAGAAATATATTTTTATCTTTTCTTCAGAGGATATGAAGGAATTCAAGTTGGTGCAAGAGGGGGAGAGATTTGTGATCATATAGCTATTTGGGCCAGAACTGACAAAAATAAATAATTAAGGAGAGAGGAGGATTAAAGAGACTGATAGGCAAGAGGGTAAGAACTAAGGGTGTGAAAATAGAAGGAGGGTTATTATAGCTAGATCATTTCTCTATGTGACCTTTTATGCAGCTTCGTTATATCGGTGATTAGCATATAAAGAGAAATATATGAAATTATATGTGTAGACTGAGAGGGAGTTTAGAAGAAGGAGGAAGAAATAGTATGAGGGTTTAAAGAAACGGTGTGATGAACTGATAGAGAAAAAAGGTGACCATTTTGTGGACGCTGAAGGAAAATTGTCTAACAGTAATAAAGAGAGAATTAAACACATTTTATGCTTGCAGAAATATCTGTTAAAAAGAAAGAAGGTGGATGTTTGCTTTTTTTAGGGACTGGTGAGAAGTTAGATATATAGAAAGGAGGATGAGTCAGACAGAAGATGAGAATTGAATAATAAGGTACAGGCAAGAATGAAATTATGGAAGTAACAAGAAGATGTGTAGAAAATATGTTAGAGGAAAGTTAAAATGCAGGAGTTTGTAGATATGTTAGAACAGCATATTTCAAAAGATGAGATAGAGGTTGTATTAAAAGTGGTAAATTAAAAGTCTGCTCCAGGCCCAGATGGATCAAGTTACAGATTCTACAAAGTGATGGTAGAAATAGGAGAGATTAAAGTGTTTTTGGACATTTTGAATGAATGGTTGGGAATAATGCAAGAGGCAAACATGTATGAAGATGTGACTAAATTTATATGGAAGAAAGAAGAAAGAAATGACACTAAGAATTAAAGACCAATAATGCTGTGGAATACAGGTTATAAAATGTTTATGAAAGCATTACAAAAAGATTCCAAAAGGTGTTACAGGCAGTGATATGTGATGGTATATTAATAGGCAGATGAATGGAATGTTTATTGTAAAGCAAGCAGTGGATTGTATTGTTAAATAAAAGGGTAAGAAGAGAGTGGTGGCCTGTGATGTGGACAAAAGGCATTTATCAGTGTGTGCCATATGCAGACATGGGTGATTTTAGGAAGATATGAAAAAGAAAAAATGATTAATGTGTTAAATACAGCATTAGACAAGAATGTCAGAGATAGTAAATAGGTTGACAGGAAGAAGGGAAAAAGTTAAAAGAGGCATTAAATAGGGGTGCCATTTATTACTGCTTTAGCAACTTGCAGGATGAAACAGGAGGAAGTGCAATGAGAGGTTAGGAATGGTGCAAGATTCCATTTTTTGTTATATTATACAGATGGTTTGGTGAGGGTGGTCTATTGATGCTCAAATCCTAAATGTTCAAAAAAACTCACTGTCACAAATATAAGGATTTGAACACCTAGTAGCTCATGTGGGCTGCTGTTTGTACCTGAACTCAAATATGCATTTGGATAAAAAGCCACAGGGATGGAGTGGGAGGGGGCTTAGTCTTAGGGAAAGGGAGGGGAATTTTAAGATTAATGAGCAGGAATGGGTTTTAGGCTTAGGGAGCAGAAGGGTGATTTTAGAGTTAGGGAGTGGAAAGGGAGTTTTAGTTATAGGGAACAGGAAGGAAGTTTTAAGGTTATGGAACAATTGGGGAATTTAGGATTAGGGAGGGTGGTTGGAGTTTAGGGTTAGGGTTCAATTGGGGACTTTTTGGTTTAGGGTGGGGGGTTGGAGTTTTAGGCTTTGTTAGTGATCAGAAACTTTAGGGTTAGGGAGGGGATGTGGAGGTTTAGGGTAAGGGAACAAGGAGTTGGGTTTGGGACTGGGTGGGCATTTTAGTGTTAGGGCTTAGGTTTTGGTATGGCTACTTAAGTTATATGAGTGGGTATTGGGAGGGCTATGTAGTAATAGGAAATCAGGCTAGTGGGAGTCTGAGCAGTTGCTTTTTCGAGCAAGTGGCACTAAGGAGGTGTGTTGCAAGCTACTAGCAAAAGAAGAACTACAGCAGACCTTTTGGTGATGACTGCAAAGAATAATGGATGCATGAAAGAATTGGTGGTGAAAGTAGACAAATTACTGGAAAAGGGTAGAGTTTAAGTTAAATAAGCAACAAAGTAAAGCACTCAGAGATATGGTTAAGAAGGTTGAATTTATTTTACAATTAATGAAATTTGCATCTTAGGAATTAAATATGCAGCAAATAAGGTTGTTCAGGGTCAACAAAAAGTGATACTACAGGAAATAAGAAAAGTAACATTATGGTGGAAGATATTTCACTTACCATACAAAAAGAAAGCATATATGTTTAATATGTAAATAGTACAAACAACTGGCATATTTAGGAAGGTGTATACATGTTCACAGTAAAAATGGAAAAAAAATTGTTGAAAATATTTTTCATTTTTGGGGAGAAGAGGGCAAGATTAAATCCCATAAAAAGAGGGAAGGGTGTTTATCAGTGGATAATATGGAAGAGTTGATGCAGCAAATCCAATCATATTCAGTCCATTTATTTTGGACATTAAAAGTAATATATGAGAAAAGAGATGACGTATTGGGAAAGTTATTGTATAAAACTATGAAAAGGAATGGTGAGATATAACAGAATAAAAAGGAAAAGACAGTCTAATAACTTTGAGAATAAGGGATATAAGGGGAAAATTAAATTATGGAAAATGAAAAGAAGTAAAATAAAACGAGTAAAGAAAGGGCAGTAATAGAAAATAATAATTAAAAAGTATTTATTTTTATACTTGAGAATAGCTGGATGAAGCAAGAAAGGAGAGCACAAGAGAGAGATGGAAAAGGTTTGAAGACTTTTGTGAGAGTAGGGATTTCTTGTAGAGAATATTGTTAGTCAAATTGCCCGTAAAAGCCAATATGTAGTATAAGATGAGATTGTAGTTTTGCAAAGTCGAGGAAACATCGTGAATTTGTTTTTTCTGAACTGTACAAAATGAGATGTTTTGAACTATCTTTAAAGAAAAAAAATAGGTTTGACTGTTTAAAAAAATTGACATGAAAATGATATTTGGAAATTTAGAGATGAAAGAAAAACTGGAATAGGGACATGGAATAAAGTGTTAATTTTAAGAATATGAGGTCATGGAAGAGAAGGAATGATGAAATAATAATGACTGGAATTAAAAGATAGCTATGACAAAAAGAGTGGGAAGGATAAAATCCATGACAAAAAGAAAAGAAAAAGAATTAAATTATTATGATTGCTATAATGTATGTTAACCAAAGTGAAAGCTTAATAGAGCAACCCCCTGCTTTTTTGATAAATGCCATTGGATCATTAACATCCATTTAAGTTACCACCAACTCATGCAGTTGAATCTAGGCTTAACATCTACCCAAAGATGGCACACCTAGGAGTGTAGTACCTTCCTTGTACTGCACTGCTGTGGCAGAATGAGAGGAAGGTCTGGATATTGGAATAGAGGCAACACTCTTCTAAGCTTCCAGCAACAAGAATGAGCATCCTGCTTGTTGAGTCACTTAACTCTGTTCTTGCCATACGTTGTTTCAAACAACATCCTCTCTTATTTAAAAAAATGAAGAGCTCCCTAACCTTTTTGCTAGTGTGCCTTTCCCTAATACATATTTCCAATTATTGGTAATAATTTTCTTGATGATTAGATCATTTGCAATGTGCATTTAGCAACACCCAAATTATGTTGATCTTTGGAAGTGGAAATCATGGAATTGCTTCTATAATACTCATAGTCATATGCTAAAATTGGTTTGAATTTGACATTTCTCTCCCTCATTACTTGTCTTGATATGTCTTATTACAATAATGCTGGATACCCTTTTTCTTTTAAATATATTTTCTAGTTCTAGTAAACCAATACGGAATTAATTTTCCTATGTAGTCAACTTCAAAAACTTTATTAGTTGTTTTTAACCACTGTTTTCTTTACATGTGATGGATGAAAACTGTCAAAATGCAAAAAAACTATTCACAATGTAGATTTTCTATTAATCCTTGAAGACAGTCTATGAGAACTGAAATTGCTTTCCAACTGTACATCAAAAAATTTACATTTTTTTTCTGAACTATTATATGTGAAGGTTAAAAATATGTGCTGAAATTAAATTTAGTGATAAAACCGTCAAAAGCTTCACAATTACCACTCCATATAAAAAATAAATAATTTATATAACATGCATAAAAAATTCTTAAAAACTTTCACTGTATATAAAAAATACATTCCCAGTTGTCTAAGCCTACATTCACAAACACAAGTGCTAGTACTGCTCCCATTGCAACTTGAGTACACTGTTGATAGAAAATCCTGTCAAATTGTTTTTTTTTTTCAAAAACAGTTTAGTTAGCAAACATAGGTCAGAATTCAGAAAAAGTACTTATGATGGGTCATATGGGCCAAATGGCACAATCAAAGTAGCACAGTGTATCCTAACACTGATTAACTATGGACCACGAGTAATGTTGCATGATGTGGTCTGTATAAGCAGACAACTTACTGGTAAAAGAATACATATCACATAGTGATATGGGCAGTCCCATGGTAGGTCACACGATCTTATGAGCCAAGTAGCATGTATATAGCATGCTTGTTCATGCAAGCAAGAACATACCTCTATGTGAACTAAGGGCTACACAGCAAAATACTTATTGTTTTTATATTATAAATGTGAAGAAAATAGGGAGATAGCAGAGGAAAAGGTGGGGAAGCTCAAGCAGAGGAATACACAGAATGGCAAGAGGAAAGGTAGAGTGGTATGAAGGTGGGGGGCAAATATATGCTTTTTATGGGACAGTTGCCCATTTTTATTATATTTTCAAGAAAGGTAAAGGTGTTAGGAGCATGAGAAAGGCAAAGGTGTGCGAAGGGAAGAGACTATAAGAATGACAGATGAGTAAATGACCTTACAAAAAGACAGAGAAAGACTGAAAGGGGAGATACTCACACAAATAGGGAGGGGAACACAAAGGAGAGATAGACAGGCAGAGGGAGGACATCTGATGATGGAGTGGATGGGACTACAAAATTAGGGAGGGAAATTAAACATAAGTAAAGGGAGCACCATGAAGAGGAATAGTGTAGGGTGATGGCTAGCTGCTACCCTGTACAGTGGCACACCCAACTTGAAGTTAGTCAACTCTGTGATCACCATCATGGCTGGACCTCTCCTCTGTTGGCCCACTGGTCAGGGTAAGGCAGCTGCAACTCTGTGAGTCACACAAGCATGCACTTCCTGTTGTTAATGTGGGTGTCCAGCCACCAGTCCTTCACTAAGGCTTCACCATAGTGTCTGCCTCCTGCTGGATGACATACTGGGACCACTCAGTGAATAGCACTGATGGAAAGCCTACACCTCCCACTGGACCATCAGAGGACACCAAGTAGCCCTCCTTGTTACCTCTCTGCTGGGTGGCCTACATCACCCTGCAGAGAAGGAGGCCTATAGACTACAGGGAAACCAGCAGATAATGACATATAGTGCACAGCCTGGAGGATATTAGCAGCAGGTGGCAGATGTGGCTACCACATATTGTTATGCATGGCATGGGGAGACCATGCTTTGTATACCCCACAAAAGAATTCCAAATTAAATACGCATGAGACACTGAAACCTGGTGGTAATGATGCATGCACGGACATATGACAGCCACTCTGAAATATCCAACAAGTTGTTAGATGCATGCTAACAACATGCCAGTCTTTCAGAAGCATAGTGTATTGATAGCAGGGTGGATGGCTATGGATGTGGCACTGAATGCTGCTAACAAATGAGGCCCAAAGCAAATGATGATATCTAGAATGTTGGTGGCACATTCACTGTCAGACTAGTCTGCAGTACCATAACACTGCTTGGGATCCTTGGCAGTAGGATGTACAGTAGAATCGTTTAACCTGCAGTTACAAGGTATGAGACACAGAAAGTAAAGCAAAGCTGTAAGCAATGGTACAAATAATTAGCAGCAATGCAAACATGAACAGTCAAGCAAATGCCTAACAGATATGCAGCTGTAACATCAGTTCCATATACATATTCCTAACAGCTGGAGAGATGAACCTGCCTCCTCTGGCATATCAGTCAGTTTTCCTGTGTCTGACCAGGTGCCAAAAAACAGAAAAAAATAAACAGCAGGACAGCATATAGCTGAATAAGAAAGACTACCTATATCTAAACAAACAGCAGTTATTACTACTCACTGTAGAGCATTGGCTCTCTCTCCCTAACCTTTTCTTTACATTTCTGGAAAGGTCACAGTAGTACCTTATTAGGTAACAGAAGAGATCCCAGCAATACTCACCAGAGTGGTTGATGCCTTTGCAAAGCAGTATCAGTTATCTGCTTTGTACTTGGAGTCCTCATAGGAGTATCCCAGCAGGCATTTACTGTGATTCCAATACAGGAGATAATGAAATATTTTAATCTAACAAGCAGAAGTAAGATGAAGCAACACCAGGCTATCATAAAACCAGCAGCAGTTTATTCTGGAAAAAGGCAAAGGCATAAGTGCTTTCACAGTATTACAACTTCTTCATTAGATGCATAAAATCTAACTCAATGCCCATGAAATAACAAAGTGAAAAAAATCACGACATCCTAGTAGAACTCTTAAAGAGATGACATTTTAAATATGTATAGTACTAATAGTAAACATGTATAAAAAAAGTGAACATGTATAAAAGGTGGGGGTTGAAAGGGAGTTTGTTATTTAAAAAGAGGACGAGCTTTCAACATTGGTTTCAATGGTACTTTATCATTAAGTCCTGACCCTGTATCTGCTCTTAATCTAATAATCCATTTGCTTTCTAAGCACTCTGTTTCATTTCTAATATCACCTCCACTGAGACTTTCCTGTACCATATCTATAACTTGAAACCTAAATACATGCTCTGGAGAAGTGTCTGCTACATGTTTAGCTAATGCATTCCTGACCATGGTGTTTCTTATATCAAAAACTGAAAAACCACGAAAACTGGAACACAGCAACACTTTATTCCGGTACCTCGGCGAAATGCCTTCAAAGGAATAAGTTACAATCACAGGTTTCATCTATTTATACTGTGCATAAAGTAATTAATCAATTAGCATAATTAATTTAAAGTAATTACCACAATTTCCGTAGAAACATTAAAGAGACCTTTCCAATGAAATGTGAGTAAAAGTTGCATCTAAATACACATAAATGCATATGTGAAAAATGTTTTAAATATTTGTGAAATAGACAATATATTGCAACTAACACTTAGGAACAATAAAAAACATTAGATATTATTAAATTGTGAGGTTAACCTCCAAATTCATACCCCTGGGTTTCAAAGTGCCAAATTTCAAGATGAATTCACTCTCCAGCTTTAATAAATTTTGTAAATAATTTATACCATTCACACATTTTGGTTTGGCTAAAGCACAAAAAATTAAGGAATCCATACATCCTTTGTGAAATGTATTGAAGTGTTCTGAAATGGGACTATCCAATCTGACGTTGCGTATATCACCCATGTGTTCTAGAACCCGTATTTTAAGTTGGCGTTTAGTTTGACCGATATAATATTTGGGTGGTTCACAACCACAACCAAGTATGTATACCACACCACAGGATTTACAATTGAATTCGTCAGGGGCGACATATTTAACGCCATTAATCACACTGCCAGACAAATTTCTGACCTTGGGGCAAATTTTACATTTGCCACAACTTGACATACCCACTTTGTTCACACAAAAATTAGCATTCCCAAACTTGAATTTCAAAATTTCTTTGAGGTTTGGGTACCTTCCATAGGAGAATGACACATGGTTAGGGAATAAATGACCTATTTCCTCATTACAACAAATTATGGGCCACAAGAAGTCAACAATATACTTCAAATGTGAAGAAAAAGGAGAAAATTTTGTGACAAAAAATATATTATCATTTTTGTTACAAATAATTTCACTAGAATTTTGATTTTTTACTTTGTTAGGTTTGTTTTTATATATATTAGAATCAAACAACCTATCCAGACTTCCTTCTATAATACTTCTAGAGTAACCTCTAGCTAGAAGTCTACTTTTGATATTCAAAAATTCTGCCCTCCATTCTGTACTATCTGAAGTATGTTCTTTAATACGTTTGAATTCGCCAAAAGGAAGTGCCTCAATTAAATGAGCAGGATGTGCACTGGTGGCATATAAAAAATTATTAGAAGCAGTATCCTTTCTAAAGGGCCTAAATTGTACATTTTCCTTTTCATCCACATACAATAAAATATCCAAAAATTGGATTGTTTGTGTGTTGACAGTAAATGTAAATTCAAGACCAAATTTGTTTTGATGGAGTTGGTCCACAAAAACCTCAAAATCTGAAGTTTTTCCCCTACAAACAAAAATCAAATCATCAATATATCTACGATATAAAATAACATTCTTGTGAAAAAAATCTAAAGTATACAAAACACTATTTTCAAAATAAGACATGAAGAGAATGGCATAAGTGGGGGCAAAATTAGCCCCCATAGCCACATTTCATTGGAAAGGTCTCTTTAATGTTTCTACGTAAATTGTGGTAATTTCTTTAAATTAATTATGCTAATTGATTAATTACTTTATGCACAGTATAAATAGATGAAACCTGTGATTGTAACTTATTCCTTTGAAGGCATTTCGCCGAGGTACCGGAATAAAGTGTTGCTGTGTTCCAGTTTTCGTGGTTTTTCAGTTTTTCATGGTTTCATGGTTTTTCCTGTTTCTTATATCACTCAGATGTTCTCTTACCCTTTCTTTCAGTCTTCTGTCCATTTTACCTACATAATATTTACTGCAGGTTTTACACACTGTTAGGTAAACCACATGACTGCTGTTACAAGTTGCCTCCACTGAAAATGTATATACCTTGTTCTGGTCTGGGTGAAAAAATTCAACTGCTCGATCTATATAACTGCAAAAACTGCAGTTATAACAAAGTCTAGTATTATTTTTTTTTATATTTATATTTATATATTTTTATATTTATATATTTATAAGATATGATTCTTATAAAAATAAAAATAATACTAGACTATTTTTTTATACATGTTTACTGTTAGTACTGTATATATTTAAAATGTTATCTCTTTAAGAGTTCTACTAGGATGTCATGAAATTTTTTTCATTTTGTTATTTAATGGCGTTGAATTAGTTAGATTTTATGCATCTAATGAAGAAGTTGTAATACTGTGAAAGCACTTATGCCTTTGCCTGTTTCCTGAATAAACTGTTGCTGGTTTTATGATACCCTGGTGTTGCTTCATCTTACTTCTACTTGTTGGATTTATTTTTTTGGTTTGAGAAGCATTTATTCAGCACACACTGGTATTATTGGACTCTTCCAAATATTTTAGTCTCCCTCCTGTTTGATGTGAGAGCCCTTTCAAGATTAAACCCTTCAGAAGCCATAATCATGTCACAGGTTCATACTGGGAGGAAAATGGCAGCAGATATGCATTGGTGCATATTGTAGGAATCATAAGATGTACATTGATGGGTAGCATGGCAGCTCAGTGTAAGCTAACCACAAGCGCTCCACATGCATGGCAACAGTGCAGGGCCAAAAACCAACATAATACCTTTCATAAAATGGCCAGCACAATGTAGGGTGCAATAATAAACATTTAATTAACAAAAAGTCCAGATAATGTGCAAATAATGGCTCACAGGCAATGGCAAATCGATTTTAGCCAAAAGCCTTTCTTAGTACCAAAAAATACAAAAATACAGCAATACACCTATACAATTTAACTGAAAAAAGATACACGCTCTCTTTTTCCCCAAGCCAATCAAAATGCATCATTTAAACCTAGAGGAAAAATGGATGTAACCCATTGCCACCACATAACTGCATTAAGCAACAATGTTGCCTGGGGGGAAACCAGACACAGTGAACATAAGTTATCAGGCCTGTATGGGGGAACCAGATACACTGAACAGAAGTTATCAGGCCTGTATATACCATTGTGGTATCCAAGGTGGTGACTTAGCACACCTAGGGGCCAAAAGGCAGATGTCATGGACTTGCCCACATATGTTAAAACCACTTTGCAGTCTATGGTGCATGTGTATGGACAGCCATGAGCCTCATTGCAGAGTCCAGGACTGATATGTACTGCACTAAATGTGTAGTTCGGAAACATTTCCCCTAAATTGCCTCATTAGCACAATTGATGTGCTATGAGCCCCACAATAGCACAGTATAAACAACTGCTGCCATTACTGTGCTCAATGTGCTCTTTACGTTTTTCTGGAATATCAGTTGGATTCTGAAAGAAATATTTATTTTGGTCTATAGAGTGCAGAACTGTTCTACATTTGTTGTGGTAAAGGTATACGAGCCATTGGCAGGTGGGGAAGTGGCTGGATAAATGTATGATTTTTGTTTTATTGTGTGGATTGTTCCACAGCAACTTGTTGACAGGGGATGGGTAGCATAAGGTGGGCTGTAATGTATATCTGCATCAGCAAAGTATATTGAGCTACACAGCAGAAATGTTGAACTTCTATTGTGGCAAGGGTATACTTGCCAGTGGCATGTGCAGTGGTTACTGTGTAACAGTATGATCCTTCTAGTGTTGGATGGGGGTGTTCAAAAGCAACCTGCTAAGAGAGTATTGGGAAGCACAAGGAGGGATGAAATGGTGAATGAGAAAAACAGGGCACGCATACAGGAAGCAGTAGCTCACAAGTTGTATGGCTGAGGGACTGCGTGACGTGGAATGTGTCCCTTCGTAGGCATTTCATGTGACAATGGATGTGCTTTAATGCAGAACCTTGGCACCCCTGGATCATATATGGTACATAGTAGATGGGGTAGAGAGGGGGAGGCACATTGAATAAATGATACATGTCTGAATATGAGGGGCATATGATTGTTGTGATTTGTTAGGCACATAAAATTGTAGGGTGATGAAAAGGAGCATGTCATAACTTAGTCTGCTCCCATGCTATCCTGTGATACTGGAGTATGGTAGGCATGGCACCCTCTGGTGGCACATTTGCCATAGGGGTGCATGACTGGAATAGATGATGCTCAGCATATTTTGTGCCTGCTCACTGACTATAGGTGTATTTTCACATTTACAAGGAGCTACATGGCATCTAAAGAGAGGAAGTCCCTTAAAAAGTTTTCTCAGTCAGATACTGATGTGTTACTGATGTCTCTGTGACTGTGGTTGCTGGATTCTGAGTGCAGACAAGACCATTCCAGTCTTCTGGGAAAGTGTGTGGCATGAGGTGGTTGCAGAAGTTAATGTAGTCATTAACCACAACAGGGCAACCCTTCAAGCCTGATGCAGATTAGCTAACATGATTCTGAATGCCCATACAAAGAACCATGCCACTTTATGAGAGAGGATGACCACAGGAGGGGGACTGTTGTAGCAGATCATCCTCACTCCCAACAAGGAGTTCCTGGTATCTGGAGTGATAGGTCCTTGTTACCTGCTGGAGGCCTGGATATGGGAGCTGATCTGGAAACACCACCTGAATGTCTCTGTTGGAAGATGCACTGGGTTGGTATTTTCTTCTGTAAGTATCACAGTTTTGTGATATCCAGTACCATGAGCTCAAGGATACTCACCACTGCTGTATCTCCGCTACAGCTACATTTGGAATGTGGGTGCAAAGTGTGCTTGTTTATGTCCTATGTATAACTGTTATCTGTATTTTTGTTGCAACAGTGGGAAGTGGGATGGGCATGTATCAATAGTGTTTGTTACAGGTGTGTTTATCTGTCTGCTTTCATAGGTGCTGTAATTATGGGGTCCTCCACTGAGGAATCATGTATGTCTGATGTTAGTGCCACATCATACTGTGATGAGGATGAAGATGATGATGATGATAGAGCCCTAACACTAACTCAGTTTGAGGGCACATTGGCATTGTCAGCAGTGGTAACTGTGTACTGTACAATAGCACCCATCCACTGAAACAGCTCTGTTGCCTATGGTACCTAGCCCCACCTCTCTAGAGCCCATCGCAGGACAGATCATACTCATCACCTCTACACAGGCAGCACCATTTTCCTCTGCCCATGTGCTAAAAGTGAGCAGTGACACCAAATCTATGCACATGGACAGGAGTGGAGACAAGTGGGCCAGTGGTCATCAGTGCAATGACTCACACTCATTGCCTGAAGTTGGTGTCACAATGGTATTCACGCATTGGATGTGAAGGGCAGTCATCCAGGCACAGGTGGATGCCATCACTGCCAAGGCAGAATGATAGGTGTACAGCTCGACTTGTGTAAAGCCATATATGAGAGCTTCACCCAACTAACTGGTATGCTGCACAGCTGTATGGGTGCCTCCACTGCCTACAATGGGCTGCCTGTCTTCATACGTCAGGGCCAGCACTATATATGCGGCCACTGATCATCTACCTCCACTGTAGAGACACTCTGCTGGGCAGATAAGTAAAGGTCAAATACTGCTAACTCCTCCACATCACCCACTGGTGGTGAGCCTGGTACTGCATGGAGTGGCAACCTGTGCAGAAAAAGCGTACATTATGGACAGGCACTCTTGGCCAGGCTGTCAAGTTCTTGCAGTTTTCCTTCATTATTGCCAGTGGGTGTTGATGCCAGTACCACTCCTCAGAGTTGATGCACCCATGGCCATGGACATTCACAGTTGGCTTCTTTCACACCTGGGATCCTACAACATTTGTCACTGACACGTGGACATAGTGCAGCACATTTGCAGCAGTTGTTTCTCATGGAATCCATACTGATGAAGGACCCACTATATCGGGAAACCTACTGCTCTCATGAAGCACCCTCTTCCTGCACAGTATACCTAGGTCTCCACTGGTCTTCCATCCATATTAGGGTCTGTTCCAAGGCTCCAGGCATCTATTACTGCCTCAGAGAAACAATTAATAAATCTTATTCCTATAAAATCTTCCACGTAGGCTTTCCAATGCATCTCTACAAATCTTTGATAACCACAAGCATCCCCAAAGGTAGTCATCTCTAAATGTCCTATATACCTACTAAGGTCTTCTCTTAAATATCTATACAAGACAAGTGCACAAGTTCAGATATTTTTATCTTTCATAATAACTTAAATGTTCATATCTGTGAATATCCTGAGTATATTAACACTGTACTCTTTCCAATTTACTCATGCTAATTTGTTATAAGGTTTCCATAATATTATTCCATGCTATAGTTTAGGTATAATATAACTTACAAACAGTGAGCTTATCATTTTTGGTTTCCAAGACTTTTTAAACATTTTACATTGCTTATAGTTTTATTACTATCGTTAGATAATGAGCGTGGAATATGAATTATATTCACTGAATGCTTAGCATTCTACAGTAGAGTTTTAATGTACAGAAAAAAACTTGCTGTAAAAACTAGAGTGCCTAATTATTCATCATAAAATCACAGAGCAGAGACTGATACTTTCTCTGAGAATAACAATTTCCTTTCCCTTGCTAGCTGTGGATCTTGCATGGTTAGCAAAAGGATTGAAAAACAATAAACAAAACTTAAACAAGTAACTGAAGCAGAATTACATGAATTTTCATTTCCCTTCTCTAACCAAGGCTCAGAGTATAAACATGGTTAGGGAGTGAAGTAATAATAAGATATAAAAAAAAAACTAAAGCAAGTAACTGCAGTAGAAGTTACAAGGACATGACATGCGTATGTGTCTCAAAACTGAATGCATGTATGTTGCAGTGAAGAGTTTTGATATTTTGCACTGTCTATAAGTGACAATAATAACCTGAAATATGTTTAAGCTTTGTATTTCTTCATTTGATCTGAAGAACAGTCAAAGTGATGAGTATGTTTAATATATATGCACGTGTGTGTGTGTATGTGTGTGTGTGTGTGTGTGTGTGTGTGTGTGTGTGTGTGTGTGTGTGTGTGTGTGTGTGTGTGTGTATATAAATCCATATATCTATCTATCTATATATATATATATATATATATATATATATATATATATATATATATATATATACACACACACACACACACACACACACACACACACACACACACACACACACACACACACACACACACACACACACACACAAACACATGGGTCCCCTTCAGTAGATCGAACATATAACAAGTTCGAACCTAATATGGCCAAGACCATATGTTCGAACTTATAAATGTTCGATCGGACTGAATGGAGATCTCTGTACAGTGCGGAACAGAGAGATTTATTTTTCTGCAATGTACTGCAATCTCAGAGTTGTTATATTTAAGTAAGGGAGTGTGAGGGGTGCAGGGGGCATAGCCCCCCCGCTACAGACATTTAATTTTGTTTTTTGTTGTGTTTTCTTTTTTTACTTCAGTGTTCAAACTATTACAAGTTCGAAAATGTGGTCTTGGCCATATGTGGTTCGAACTTGTAATATGTTTAATCTATTGAAGTAGATCCATACACACACACACACACACACACACACACACACACACACACACACACACACACACACACACACAGAGCCCTGGCACTCACACACACACACACACACACACACACACACACACACACACACACACACACACACACACACACACACACACACACACACACAGAATTTCTGCATTATGTCAACATACCACAATGTCAACAGCAAGAACATTGACCACAAATGGTCAACTACAGAAATGCTGGCATTCAAATGTTCATATATGAGTAAAACCCTCGGTGCAGGCAATCTGACAGTCCCTTGGGAAAGGGAGTATTATAATGAAAAAACAACAGAGTCGACCACCATGGCTGGATAAAAACAAAACAATCTTTAATAAAACAAAAGGTAAACATTTTTGTTGTAATGCCCATTTTGTCACTTAATATACATACAAACCCTGTAGTTTACATACAAAACTAAACCAAAAGAAAACAGTATTCAAAACATATGATTAGAACGTAGTACTGACAAATGTTCTATTCATTCACAGAGATGCATAAACCAATAAAACTGTGCTTTCATATACATGTAACTTATCTAAAAATGCAATAAAATCTACCATTGGTTACATTTCATTATCAAAACAATGAGAACCAGCACTTAAACAAATGGCTATGTGTCACACCTTCAGTATAAATAACCAATGAAATAAAATGAAATATAGTTAAACCATTGGTTATAGCTCTCACTAAGCTTAATCAAATGGTGTTCAAGACATAAGAGAGTGTGATAATAACAGACATTTTATTCATTCATGAAAGCTGCATAAACCAATGAAACTAAGCTTTTCTAAGCACATAGCCTATCTAAAAATACAATAAAATCTGCCATTGGTTGCATTTCATTATCACAGCCAATGAACTCTGATACTTAAACAGATAACCATTTGTCACACCATCAGTATAACCAACCAATGAAATAAAACAAAACATATTTAAACAATTGGTTGCACCTCTCACTAAGCTGATTCACACAAAATACTGCACCAGTTCATTGAATGTTACTGTAAGAAAAGTAAATGTTGATACTGCCTCTAAAAACTGATAGAGGCGTTACTGATAATAGATAACCATATAGTATCAACATTGTACTTTGTCACGGAATTGCATTAATCTATCAAGTTGTGCCTTTATAGACACAAAACCTATAATACGAATATTACAAAATAATCTAACATTAATTACATTTCATTATTGAAATGAATAACACAATCAGTAAAAAGAATAGCTATTCATCACACCTCACATTTAACTAAATGATAGCGTGGGACAAACTATAATTATAACATCAGTAGCATCTCTGGCTAAACTAAACCAGACAAAATACTACAACACTTATTTAACTATTATTCTAGAGAGAATAACAGTTGAATCTCACTTCTAAAAAGTCAGAAACGTATTGAAAATACATGATTATAGATTAAGACTATATCCAATAAACAGGTAATAAAAAACTAACAAAAAATAAAACATCTGCTTAGAAAATATTGAATTCAGTGTTGTAGAGGACAAGATTTCAATAATGGTTTCAGTGTAATATTAACATTTAAGCACGGATATTTATCAGTTTGTAGTTGTAAAATCCACTTCATCTCCTTCTTTCCAGTCTGGTTTTTAATATCTCCTCCCCTTATATTAAAATCTACCAATTCTAATAACAGAAATTTACAGAGATGTCTCTTACCGTGTTGTATTTTATGTTTAGCTAACTCGTTCATAGTTTTACTATTCCTTATATCATTACAACATTCCAGAATCTTATCCTTCAACATACGATTTGTCTTGCCGACATAAAAAGCATGACAAGATGTACATTTTGCATAATAAACTAAATTTTTACTTCTGCAGTCAGCATAAAAATCAAACTCTATCCTATCACCTAAGGTGGGACGTACAAAATAGAGGCATGAAAGGACATATTGGCATGCACAGCATGACCTACATGCAAAAGTGCCTATATGATCTGAGACCTTATTCCTCATGATAGTATTATACCTATAGCATAATTTCCTTTTCAAGGAAGTGTTATTTCTTGAAGAAAACTTTGGTATTATACTTAATACCTCCCTCAAATCTTGGCTGGCAATCAATAGAGGCCAATTCTTCTTAATGATGTCACACACTAGGCATATGCCAAAGAATGTTCTTAAAGGTCAGTTCCTTAGAGTTATGCATCTGTATAATGACTATGACCAACTGTTAAGTGTTTTTGTTAGAATGGCCAAAGAATTTATAGATAGAGGTTACTCTAAATATGAGATTGACGAATGTATGAAAGAAGTATTGTGTATTAGAAATACTAAAGCGAGACCAAACCTTTCTGTAAGGAATTGTTCAACAGTAGAGAATCAGGTTAATGTATCAGAACAACATTCTTTTAGAAATATCTGGTTTTCTCTCACTTTTTCTAGTGATATCAATATATTATGTGACATCATTAAGAAGAATTGGCCTCTACTGATGGCCAGCCAAGATCTGACGGAGGTATTAAGTATGACACTGAACTTTTCTTTTAGGAATAACACTTTCTTGGAAAGTTAACTATGCTATAGGAATAATACAGTCATGAGGAATAAGGTCTCAGATCATATAGGCACTTTTGCATATAGCTCTTGCAGTGCATGCCAATAAGTCCTTTCATGCCTCTATTTTGTACGTCCCACCTTAGGTGACAGAATAGAGTTTGATTTTTATGCCGACTGCAGAAGAAAAATTTAGTTTATTATGCAAAATGTACATCTTGTCATTCTTTTTATGTCAGCAAGACAAATCATATGTTGAAGGATAGGATTTTGGAATATTATGATGATATAAGGAATAGTAAAACTAGGAACGCATTAGCTAAACATAATATACAATATGGTAAGGGACATCTCTTTAAATTTTTAGTGTTAGAATTGGTAGATTTTAATATAAGGGGGAGGAGATATTAAAAAAACAGACTAAAAAGAAGGAGCTGAAATGGATTTTACAACTACAAGCCAATAAATATCTGGGCTTAAATGTTAATATTACGCTGAAACCATTATTGAAATCTTGTCCACTACAGCATTGAGTTCAATATTTTTTAAGTAGATGTTTTATTTTTTGTTAGGTTTTTTATTCCCTAATTATTGGCTATAGTCTTAATCTATGGCCATGTATTTTCAATACGTTTCTATAAGTTTTTAGAAGTGGGATTCAACTGTTATTCTCTCTAGAATAATAGTTAAATAATTGTTTTAGTATTTTGTCTGGTTTAGTTTAGCCAGAGATGCTATTAATGATATAATTACAGTTTTTCCCACTCTATTGTTTAGTTAGATGTGATGTGTGATGAATAGTCATTTTCTTTAGCGATTGTTATTCGTTTCAATAATAAAATGTAATTAATGTTAGATTATTTTGTACATTTTTGTTAAAGGTTTTGTGTCTATATAGGCACAGCTTGATCTATTAATCTAATTTCTTGACTGACTACAATGCTTGTTAATATGATAGAGTTATGTATTATCAATAATGCCTCTATGAGTTTTTAGAGGTAGGATCAACATTTACTTTTCCTATAGTAACATTCAAGAACTACTGCAGTATTTTTGTTTGGTTCAGCTTAGTGAGAGGTGCAACCAATCATTTAATTATGTTTTGTTTTATTTCATTGATTGGTTATACTGATGGCGTGACAAATGATTATCTGTTTAAGTATCGGCTTTCATTGGTTGTGATAATGAAATGCAACCAATGGCAGATTTTATTGTACTTTTAGATAGGCAATATGTTTAGAAAAGCATAGTTCATTGGTTTATGCATCTTTCACGAATGAATAGAACGTTCATTAATATTACGCTCTCATATGTCTTGGACACTATTTGGCTTAGCTTAGTGAGAGCTACAACTAATGGCTTGCCATATTTCATTTTATTTCATTGGTCAGTTATACTGAAGGCATGACAAATAGCCATTTGTTTAAGTGCTAGTTCTCATTGTTTTGATAATGAAATGTAACCAATGGTCAATTTTATTGTATTTTTAGATAAGTTACATGTATAGAAAAACACAATTTCATTGGTTTATGCATCTCTGTGAATGAATATTTATTTATTTATCGCATTTATTAACCAGGAAGGTCCACTGGGCCTAGAATTAGTCCATTTTCAGTGGAGGCCTGGGGAGAAAAGCTCCACAATAATTACATACAAAGAAAACATTAATACATAACAGATAACAAAGAATATCGAGCAGTACTATTACACTGAATGAAAATAATAAAACAACACTGAAAATTATTAAAATCATGGAAAAATAGAAGTAATAAAATAGAACATTTGTCAGTACTACATTCTAATCATATGTTTTGAATATTGTTTTCTATTGGTTTAGATTTATTTAAACTGCAGTGTTTGTTTGTATATATATCAGATCTGAAGAAGAGAGTATTACCATGAAAGTGCTTACCTTTTGTTTTATAAATATTGTTACATTTTTATCTAGCCATGGTGGTTGATTCCATTGTTTTTGCATTACATTTTCGTTTGGACTTATATCGACATTTATCCCACAGCACTTCTTGGATTTTATATTTTTGGTGTTTGTAATAGTTGATGGGACATGGCTGAAGATTCTAACCTGTAACTTGACTACAATCCTGCTGCTATTTTCAGAAATGATCATTTTAACTGGTAGGCGTTAATCCCCTTTTATGAACTTATGGTGTATCCAGTGAACAGATGATTGATGTAGCTCTACAAGAATCCTTTAATTTTCAACTCAAAGAATTGGAAAATAAATTGTGCAAATATAAATGTCTACAATGGCAGCAGTTCCATTTTGAGGCAGTGTTGCACCATAAAGTTGTCCCACGTGAACTACGGATCCTGGATGCCTACTTATGGGGATACATTTCCAGAATTACTTAAGAGCTGGCAATCGTTAAATCTGTGGTTAAATTTTGATGATATGAAATTGCTGATTGAGTTTTTTCAACTGTCTGAAGCATCTTTATTGAAGGAGATTAAATCTCTTCAAAAGGACATTACTATTACCTTTACTGCAGAAGTTCACAGAGTGAACTTAGATGTAGTATATGAGAATGCTGCCAGTTTTGAAAAGAAATTACAAGCCATTAAACTCACATAACTGCAACAAGACATTTCTGATTTTAGGAAAAGCCATGTTTTTTTCCTGGCCTTGTGCTACATCACGAAGTCAGGATCCGGTAAAGCCTGAAATGCCTAATTTGACTGTTGATAAGAATGTTGCTAATAAGATTACTATGATACTGCCTGTAAATGATATTGTGAACAGAGACCCTCTGGTTACAGTACAGCCTTCTTCTTCTACTGCTTCATCTTCATCTTTTTCCACTCCTTGAACCCCTTCCTATAGAGAGAGAGAGAGAGACTACAGAAAGGGGCCTCCCAAAAGTCAAATGAGGAGGGGGAGTGTACGACACCAGAACCAATTAGACAGTATGAATGCGGTGACAATACGCAACAGGAATCAAATAAATTGATTTTCAATATTTTTTCTTTTCCCTTGACTATGGAACAGCTATCTCTACTGATCAAGGGACTGTTATTTATTCCAGCTAAACAATCTGATCTCACAGACATCTTGGCAGATCTTAGAATGTTGCAAGAAATGTTTCTTTAACATTAATGTTTCCAGAATCTAGCCCATGGTCTGACATTTTTAAGAAACCTAGCACATTTTCTCCTGTTATGCATCCTTATTTAGATCTTTTTACCAATATATGTGAAGATGAGATTCGATGGTCTCTATCTGGAAGACATAAGAGCTCATTCCATAATTTCACTTCATGACAATTCTCAGCGTTGAGAGAACTATGGGAAGCTGCTCATCTCAAGATACATCTGGTTGATAAAGGAGGAGGAATAGTAGTGATGGACAGACAATGTTTATCTTGATCAGTTATTTGTATTACTTAATGATGACACCACATATATGTTAATTCATTAAATATCAAGTGGCAGGACTCATCAGTATGATCAATTTCTATCTGTATGACTTATTGATGACTAACAGAATTACACAGGAATTGTTTAATTATTTTACTATTGAGCATCCATCCATACCCTCCTTATTTATTTTACCTTAGGTCCATAAAGATCCACAGAGATTCCTCAGCAGGAGACTCCAGGGCCGCATACATCTACCTTACACAGATAGGCTAAAAGCCGTGTCCCTCTACTCAGTCTCCTACAGACTCCTCAGAGGTGACCTCTGTCTGGCATACAAAGCAATCTCAGACCCCGTCCTGATGGGACTGCTGCATATCCACAAGTCAAGTGCCACTCGAGTAACCCACACTGAAGACCTCAACCTGGTCTATGATATCAATATGACTTGTTGGAAGGACAGATTTGTGTCCCAGAGACTTCCCATTTTGTCGAATAGACTCCCTTGCCACGTAAAGCAGAGTACCTCAGTAAACCTTTTTAAGCACAACCTGGATAACTGGATGGGGAACAGAAAATATACCCCTGGGATCCCACCTATGTCCCTGCTGGACAGTGGCATAGGGTGCTGACATGTTGGAACATGGGCTAAATTCTTGGCTAGGCTTGTAAGGGCCTTAGGGCCAATAGCCTACTAACTTCCTATGATCCTATGAATAATGTCTTTGTTTTTAACACTGATTTTTATTTACATAAAGTAGGTGTAGCAATGGACACAGCATGCACCAATAACTATGCAAATCTGGTTTTGGCACAATGGGAAGTAGAGAAAGTTCTGGCTGATAACCCTTTTGTACAACACATAGGGTATTATAAATGCTTTGTGGATATACTTTGTGGATTTGTGGATATACTTTGTGGATATCTTCCTTGTATGGACTTCTGCAATTTATAGACTATTTACACAGTACCACCACTTTTTTGAAATTCAGTCATATGTTTTCAGAGGAATACACTGAAGTCTTAGATGTGACCTTTAGCAGAAAGAGCATGGGCTTGTTTAATACAGGATTATATAGAAAGGCACTGAAGAAGAATACTTTTCTTCATAAGATGAGCATGTACCCTAGGCATATACCCAAGAATGTTCTTAAAGGCCAGTTCCTTAGAGTTATGCATCTGTGTAATGACAATGACAATTAAGTGGCTTTGATAGAATGGCCAAAGAATTTATAGATAGAGGTTACTCTTAATATGAGATTGATGATTGTATGAAAGAAGTATAGTCTATTAGAAATACTAAAGTGAGACCATACTTTTTGGTAAGGAATCTTTCAAAAGTAGAGAATCAGGTTAATGTCTCAGAACAACATTCTTTTAGGCATGTCAGGTTTCCTCTCACTTTTTCTAGTAATGTCAATATAGTATGTGACATCATAAAGAAGAATTGGCCTCTATTGATGGCCAACCAAGATCTTAGGGAGGTATTAATTATGAGACCAATGTTTTCTTTTAGGAATAACACTTCCATAGAAAGGTAACTATGCTATAGGAATAATACAGTCATGAGGAATAAGGTCTCAAATTGTATTGGCACTTTTGTATGTAGATCATGCAGTGCATGCCAATATGTCCTTTCATGCCTCTATTTTGTACGTTCCACCTTAGGTGATAGGATAGAGTCTGATTTGTATGCTGACTGCAGAAGTAAAAATTTAATTTATGATGCAAAATGTACATCTTGTCATTCTTTTTATGTCAGCAAGACAAATCACATGTTGAAGGATAGGATTTTGGAATATTATAATGATATAAGGGCTAGTAAAACTAGGAATGCATTAGGTAAACATAATATACAATATGGTAAGGGACATCTCTTTAATTTTTTTAGTATTAGAATTGATAGATTTTAATATAAGGGGAGGAGATATTAAAAACAGACTAAAAAGAAGAAGCTTAAGTGGATTTTACAACTACAAGCCGATAAATATCCTGGCTTAAATGATAATATTATACTGAAACCATTATTGAAATCTCATCCACTACAACACCGAATTCAATATTTTCTAAGTAGATGTTTTATTTTTTGTTAGATTTTTATTACCTATTTATTAGATATACCCCGGGATTCAATAAACTCTGTGCAAGAATAGTGCTATTCCTGCACGGAGTGGTTCGTGTCCATTTAGCCTTAGCTTCAACAACAGTGCACCTTGCATATTCATGAAGGCACGTTGCTGTTAAGGCTAAATGGACACTAACAGTTAACAAGTGCAAGGGCGTGTTTAAGTAGTGCATGGACATCGAACATGCCCCCTGCACTCAGAAAGTGCCATATGGCACTTTCAAACAGTATTTCAGTGTCCGCGATACTGTAATGGAACTAAAATGAGCATTTCAGTGTCCATGGACACTGAAATAGCTAGGGAAGCAAGAAACAATGCAGGGGGTGTGTGACAGGTTCTGTCACACACACCCTGCATTGTAAAAGTGCTTTACGGCCATCGCTGTTAACTGCACAGGTTTCTACAGAATGCCCAGATGCCTGCCTCGCATACATCTCACCCTCCCAGAGCAATAAAGCAGTACAAAGCCATAAATAATGGGGGGACAAAGCCACAAAAATAGGAACACATTTTTAATATTGCACTGACAAACCCGAAAGCTGACAGAATAAAAGGTTAACATTAGCATGGACCTCCTGAAGAGTATGAAGACTGAAACACAAATGTCTGCCACCTGAGAGTGCCATATGGCCATATCCCTCAACTGTACAGGTGTCTGCAGAATGCACAGATGCCTGCCTCAAATACCTGTCAACCTCCTAGAGTAACAAAGTTGTACAAGGCCATAAATAATTAAAAATATTTTTTTCCCCCACTAAAGTATGTTTAAATGTAGCTGAGTGGGTGTGCACCTTATGGACCTCTGCCCAGCATTGCTTAAACACCCCAGAGGAGATAAATAAAAATATACAGGCAAAGTCCTATTGCCCGGACAGTGTAGTAGTTAGAGTCCTAGCTTTGTATGCAGGCATTCATTGTTCGAGTACCAAGACAGACACTTTATTTTTACATAGAAAAACAGTGTTAAAATATTTTTTTTTATAAATTATGTAGTAAGTGATATTTGTTAACCAGGTAGTGTAGCTTGTCTAAAATGGAAGTGTGATGCATATAACATGTGAAACCACCCATGTATACACAAGTGTCCCATACAGTATAGTCACACCCCTTGATAATGTAAAGAAAGGACATAGAGGAACGGCATGTAAAGTAAATCATATACACTTACTAAATTAAGTAATTATTCTAATATATCTAAAATAAGCTGTGGTGGTGCAGCGGTTAGCATTGTTGCCTCACAGCAAGAGGTTCTCCCGTTCGATTCTCGGCTGGACCGCCTTCTGTGTGAAGTCTGCATGTCCTCCCCGCAGTTGAGTGACATTAAAGACATGCAGGTAGGTGCGAGGGTGAATGGGCGTGCCTTCGTTGAAGATTGGGCATCGGGCTGGCAACTCGGCATCGTAAAAATCTGCCAATCATGAGTGGACCAGAGTTCCGCTGTGACGATCCCTAACCGGGAAAAGCCAAAAGACCAACAACAACATTCTAATATATCTAAAAATTAATAATGAGCAATGATTAGCAGTGCTAAGCTATGCTAAGCAACAGTCAGCTCAGCTAAGTGGATTTGCACACTGTTAAGCAGTACTCAACAATTTCCCCTTTATGCATTGGTAAAATCAGCTAACAGGTTTGCACACAGCTAAGCTGTGCTCAGCATTTTCAAAACTGACCAATGACGACAAAGGGTGGGAATATGGTCTTATTTAAACCACACAGGTGGGAACACAGCCAGTACCTGTTATAGTTTAACCTGTGCTGGAACCATGGCAGGAGTTGGTGAGGGTTCATGCTTTAGGTCGCAGCTCTGAAGCAACCTGGAGTCCAGGGTCATGGCTGGACTCCTCATAAGTAACCATGATGAGAGACTGCTGCTGGGCTAGTTCCAGGGCTCACAATGTAAAGCGGAGGCCTGGGACCATCTCCCCCATGATCTGACCAGTGGTACTGGTATCCCGCGAACTGGTGAGCAGGTCCAGCACCACTTTGCCAACCTAAAGAGGAGGAAGGGGGCACTCTTGGACCAGTGGATCTAAGATGCCAGGGACAACCATGCTCCAGCAGTTTGTAAGTATCACAGATATAGGTGTACCAAATTCTAGCCTGAGGATGTGATAGACAGTTATGCATTATGTTTATTTTTCTCCCCTACAGCTGCAGCAGAGAGGGCTAGTAACATCAGAGCCCATGCCCACAGATTGCTGAGGCTGCTCTGACAGGCTGGTGAGTAAAAATCTATTTTGCAGTATATTGTGCAAATAACTAAGAAGGAGTACATTATGTAGTGCTAGTAGGTATAATGTTACTGTGTTAACTGAATAAATAAAGTATGTCCGACTAATATTGATCAGAAATAAACATCTATAACACAAACTGTTGTGTTTACTCTGGTATGCTGTTATAGACTTAGACTGGAGATGTAAAACAAGATATAAATGCCCTGTGTTAACCTTTGCTTTCCAGATTGTAGTAATTCAAAGGATTAATGCACAGTAAACTAAATATCTGTCATGCATGCATCACAGGATTACAAGTTCCAACTGTCTAAGCAAGAGACTAATAGGTAGAAACCCTTGAAAAAAGAAACAGCAGCTCTCCAGCAACTCAGAAATAGAAATAGATTAGTTGTTATTTTGCACACCCAGACACGGTTCGAATCCAGGGAGTGGTACTAAGATGTGTGCATATCTACACACAAGGAATCAGGAATATATGTAAAAACAGTCAGGTAGTGTTAACAGATATTTTTTCCACAGGTTTTACAAGTAAGGAAATGTTGGTAGTAGCTGTATAAAGAGTATGCTAATAAACTGTGTAGAACTGTTCAATTATCCCACCCCATGACTGCAAACGACAGCGGAATAGGTATATACAACATGCACACTTCCCGATACATGTCTCTCAAGTGTCACACTGTCATGGCTAGTGGTCACTGCTGCCAATAACCCTGGACACAGACCTAAAACCAGTTGAAGTCTGCCAGTAGCACACTTACATAACAGCAGTTCAGGGTACCCCTCCTGTGCCAGATAAGTAACCCTAACATGTATGAGTCCTGTCTAATCATGTACCCAGAGTTGTCACAGTTTGCCCCATACCATTCCAGGCTGACAGTTTAATAGGTATGATTGTGCTACAGAAGCTATGGGCCATAGGTAGATGTAAAGTGAGGGCAGAACCATAGAGTATTGAGCAGTACTGTTGTGGAAAATAAAAGCATAAACAGTTGTTAATGAATGTTTTGTCTCTCCCCCACCCCTCATCTGCATCAGTAATTATTCATATACTACAGGTATGTTGTTCTCCAAACCTAATGTTTGGATTTGTGTTCTATTATTGCTCATATATTTGATTGGTTGCATGTTAACATACCTTGTTCAAATACCATTTTTGGTGGCCTGTTGCTGTCAATGTTACTGGCATGCTGTTACGGTGCATACTTTTGCACCATTTATGCATGTGTTCTGTTTGCTATGCAACTGTTTCAAATCTAAGAAAACTCAACACGTAAAACCAGTGTGAAGAAAAAAAATACTACTAAAACACAGGACCCTGATGGTCAAAAAAGGCAATGAAGGCAAGGATGTCCAACTGATGTCCATTGACTAGAATAAGCTCCAAGCTGCAGAAAAAACTTAGACTGAAATGTATTAGCGTATACAAATGTTATTCCCGCTTTCGTCAAAAACTTCTTCAGAATAAAAAAACAATCAACTCTGTTCCCTGTTATTTATACATACCCAATGAAACAATTAAAATGATCAAATCAATTAACTTATTACATAATTAAAATTTAAATGGTCAAACTTTAGACAACCTAAAATAACCTTTTATTTTATTATGGAAATAGTTTTAGACAACAATTATTTTCTGTTTGACAGACATTATTATAAACAACTAAAGGGGGTGGTAATGGGCTCACCTGCTGGTCCTGCATATGTTAACGCTGTTACGACAACCTGGGAAAGTACCATCTTAAAGGAATTAGAGAAAAATACAATCTTGTTTTTTATGTACGTTTTATAGATGACTTGTTTTTCATTATGGAAGGTACAAATTTTACAGCTGAGAGTTCCTTACAGACATCAATCTCAAGTCAGATTACTTGAAATTTAGTAAGGAAGATTGTGGGCAAACTGTAAACTTCTTGGATGTTTCTTTGAAATGGGATGTTGATAACCAACAGTTCCTAAGTAAGATTCATAGGAAGGACACATTTTCCAATGGTTATTTACACCATCATAGCTATCATTCTAATTACATTAAGAAAAACATACCAAAGGGTCAATTCATAAGCTTTAGTCATATGACTACTTGTGATAGAGAATTGGAGACTGAATTCAACTTAATAATCCATATGTTTTCAGCCAGAGGTTATGATGAGAGTTATCTCAAGAATTTAAGTCAGGTAATAAAAGAAACTCGTGCTACTTTATATCCTCCTATTTTGAGAGTTCCATTTTCTAATAAGCGACTCAACGAGCATGGTAATAGGGTTTATTGCAATCTTAGTATGTCCGTTGTTAGTTCAATTATAAGGGACCTTATTTGTAAGAATTGGAAAATATTGGAAGGGAATCCTGAGTTAATAATAACTATAGGTCCCAAACCTAAATTTGTTTATCAGAATGTTTACAACATAAAGAAACTGCTAGAACATGATACATATAGAACTTTCATAGGTAATAATATATCCAATAGAAAAGGAATATTCAAATGTTTCAGTTGTAATTTTTGCAGGTACATATCTCTGGGGCCATATATTTTATTGGACCATATTAAATATACTATTAGTGTACCAGAGTATGTCACATGTAATACATCAGGGGTAGTGTACATTAGTCAATGTAACAGATGTGAAGCATTCTACGTAGGGATGACCACACGTAAACGTAGAGAACGTATACGAGAACATATTTATGCCATCAAAGTAAGGGATAGTAAGAATGCTTTATTTAAACACACCACCGAATGCCCCAAATATAAAAAGTTTATGTTTTCTATATTAGAGGTAGGTACTGTTGATTTGAGGGGAGGTGATTTCAAAAATTACCTTGAACAGAAAGAAACCTTATGGCAGATTAAACTAGATGCTGATAAGAGACCTGGTTTAAATGACTCTATTAATATAATGTGTTTTTTTAAAAAATACAAGATTGAAAGTGAAACATTTGCAGTAGTGTTATATTTTTTAAATAAAAGGTTATTTTAGGTTGTCTAAAGTTTGACCATTTAAATTTTAATTATGTAATTAGTTAATTGATTTGATGGTTGTGCATGACTAACTAACATATTTTGTAAAACCTCAACACCAAAGCATGTTTGGGAAGGCAGATCCTGGCAGATCCTCCTGTCTTGCCTCATCTGGCCGTGGCACAGGGCCCCAGCATGTCTGAGACCCAACCCTGGACTTCCTTGTTTGTTGGTCCTGCACCACCTTTGGGTGGAACTGTCTCGGGGATGGAGCCCTCCTCCCCCTGGGAGCAGGCGCAAGCAGGAGCCTGTCAGCCACAGTCAATTCCAGGGTTTGGTGCGCAGTGCCATCTGAGCAGAGTTGGGTGGACAGCTGCACCAGATTGAGGGCTGCCTGGTGTACCACAAGGGGCAGGCTGCCCCAGCTGTCCATCCCTCAGGACAGCCACCTTTGGGGCCATGAATTTGCAGTGGTGACTGCCCATGGGTGGGGAGATAAGTCCCACTGTATCCATTTGGCAGCTCATAGACTTCGGATTCCCAACCACCCTTCCTATCACAGGTGTTTACTCCCCTCATGTGTCATATACCTCCCCTGTCTACTGTCTTGCCTGTCTTGTCTTCTACAAATTCAGCCTATCCTACCCAACCTACCTCCCCAAACATACCTACAGCCCTTCCCCAACATCCCACTCTTACCTTAAAAAAAAAAGGGAATCTGTCACGCAAAAAAACATTGCCCCATACATAGCTCTACATTTTGCCCCCATGTACAGTGAAACTAATCAATCAACCCATAGATTATTCTGCAAATGTCTGTCACCAACACCCCTCCCTGTGGGGTGTGAGGCTGTAAATTCCAAATTCAACACATTATTCACAGCTGTTGCTGCAGAAGAAATGTAGAGCTATGGTCCTTCCCTACACCCATACTGCACATCCCTAGCTGCTTTTCCTAATGTTGTACCCCCTGCTTTCCCTCATTTCACCACTTTCCTATCACCCTTTTTTCTTTTCTTTAATGAAAATTAACGTGGGTGGAAACGGGAGTAAGCAGTGCTAAACAAAGCTAACATGGCTTAACTGTCTGTTAGCATTGCTTAGCTCTGCGCACAACCATGAAAACCTGCATACAACTGCTTAAAAGTGCCTTAATCACTCTGTATCCATCAGCCCTTGTTCTGCCTGGCAACAAAGAAATCAGCCCTGCCAAGTTTCGAACCCAGAATGCTATGCACGACAATCACAGCAACATACCACTATACCATCTGAGCTTTGGGAATCTGTAATACTTTTACAAACATATCATGCATTCTGATCATTTAATAATGAAAAAAAAAGTCATCACTTCCAAGTCTGGAACCCAGCACCCTGTGAATTACAATCACAGCAACATACCTCTACACCATCTGAGCTGTAGGCATTTATAATTTTTACAAACATATCATGCACAACAATCATTTAACATAAGGGGAAATTATATATCCTTAGTACTCTTATATACATATATATGTATATATAGATACCAATATATATATATATATATATATATATATATATATATCACTGTGGTGGTGCAGCGGTTAGCATTGTTGCCTCACAGCAAGAGGTTCTCCTGTTCGACTCTTGGCTGGAGTGCCTTTTGTGTGGAATCTGCATGTCCTCCCTGCAGTCGAGTGATGCTTAAAGGCATGCAGGTAGGTGCGTGTGTGAATGGGTGTGCCTTCTTTGAAGGTTGGGTGTTGGGATGGCAACTCGGCACTGTACAAATACACTGCCAATCAGTAGCGGACCGGAGTTCTGCTGTGACGACCCTTAACCGGGAAAAGCTGAAAGCAGAAAAAAATATATATATCAGTAACAAACCTCTTTCTGCAAGACATCTGCAAAAAGCCCAACAAAGTGGGGGGGATAAAGGACAAACAATAGTGATATATTTGAAATATGGCTGCCATACGTATAGCATTCTGCTGGAGTGGCATGGTTTGCTTTAACATGCAATTCCAGATAGATTCCAGGTCTGAAACATAAATGAATGTCATTATTTACTGATGTCAGTGCTCACATAATCCCAGTGATTTCTCAGAAACCCACAACTGTTATGGGCAACAGACCAAACATATGAGCCACGCATCTGGACAGTGTCTAGACATCTGGATGGTGGAGAGGTATGACCACAGTCATGTAACAGAATGGAAAAACCCATGACAGCTGCCAGCCATGTCACCCAGCACCTTCTGAACCACAGTAAGACCAACACGACACTACCCCAAATCAGCTCTGGGCAAATGCTCATGTATATCCAAATATATCATGCACTACAGGGATGGAACTATAGGGAAAAACAGAAAGTAGTGCAAAAATGTCCACCCACAACCATTTGCACCACAGTCACAGCAACATACCAGTACCCCAAATGAAGTCTCGAGTAGAACAACTGTTTGAACAAACATATCCTGATTGCCAACCACACACTACACTGACATATACTGGCCCAACTCACAGTTTACTGGGAATCTTGAGGTTTTACAGGACATTTTTCAGTCTGTCCCTGCAAACATACACACCTAATAAACCACCAGCAGCCATAGTGGCATGCACAGTCAGATAGAAAAAGGATCTATGACACTCACATCTGCTACTCTCCCTACTCAGTTCAACAAACATTTACACACAACACTGCTACACAGTCTTGGCAGTCTGTTTACAATGGCCAGACATACATAACTCTCATATATACAGATTTCCATAGAATGTCCAGGGTGTGAGACCATATTCTTCGCCACTGCCGCATACCACTTCCAGGAGTCTGCTAAGTCAATGGGATGATACCTGGAGTGCAGTGACTAAATAATGATATACCATGCCTCTGACCCTCTTAAATAATGATGTATCATACCATACCTCTGAACCTCTTACTGCAAGACATCTGGATAAAGCATGACATACTTGGGAGACAGGGGGCTGGAAAGCGGGACATATTTCACATAATGGTGTTACAAACTGAAACAGTTGCTGGTGTCACAGGCTTTGTTGTAACATAACATCCCTGAAGGATATGATGTCTGAAACACAAATGGATGTTAACAGTTACTGACTACAATCCTCACATTATCCTACTGATTCCACAAAAACAGGTATTGTCTGAGGAACAGACCAAACATAACAGGCAAACCTCTATGCCATCTGTGGACATCAGGACAGTTGAGTGATATGTTAGAGACATTTCACTGTCAGATGTCAAGTCATGCATCTACACAAAGACAGACTGCGACTACATAAACCTAACCATTTGCATTGTTGTGAGGAAAGTCTTCAGCACTATAACAGGTATGTCATTCATGTAAACTTGTAATGAAATGCAGAAGGGGGATGCAATGATATCAAATGGGACATTAAACACTAGGCCGCAACAAGATCTGCTAGACTCACATGCTGCTGTCTGGCACCTATGGCCATCCCCGCTTGCCCTGCCTATGTTGACATGGAGCACATCTCTGGCCCCTGACTCACCCCAGCAAAGGTCATCTCATGTATTACTACTACTGGAGTGTCTGTTGTCCAATACTGAGTGTGTCACTGCTAGACCAGCAACCTGGGATGTTGTAATTATTCATATGTCACCTGTTAATGCTACTCTGATGCATATGCTTGTCTTACAAATGTAAGAGACGTATATAGGGTATGTGCATACTACACAACAGGTGCAGATGTGTGTGTTGAACTGTATGTGATATACTGAGCCCATACCTAACAACTGTCCAGAATTTTGCATACTGACCACATGTCTGCCTCATATTTGTAGTTAATGCCTCAGACGTATTGTCTGGCACATCACTGGCAACCCATTAAAGACTGAAGTCATAACATATTCGCATACATTTGATTGTCAGATGTCATATCCTGCACAGTAGACCTGTGAATGTGACACTGTCTTTGCTGTCAACTGTATTTCAGCTAGATTCATAAAGGGACACTATTTACTGGCCTTTGCCCACCACTGATGTGTGCCTTGGTGAAGAAGTGTCTTGCTCTAACAGGAACTAGGTGTCTTACCATGAAATCCAAGTCAATGCAAGCATACCTTGGCCTGTAGGATGCTGACATTTGTGCAATCACTGACATCTGCTTTGTAGCTGTGAAGAGCACACCAACCTTGTCAGGTCACTCATCTCATCATGTGTTTAGACCCCAAATGGAGGCCTGCAAAGCCACAGGAGGTGGAGTGTTGAACATTACCATACACATACACACCTCCTGACAGCCCAAACAGTATGATGCATAGGTGACATCCCAAGTGCAGTTAACAGTTGACAAAACACCTACGCAAATTATAGCTAGCTACAGGCCTCCAACCATGACTGTGGACACCCACCACACCTATTGGGAACTGCTGGAATCTGTCAGGATTCAGTTGTCTACCCTGCTCCTGGATGACTTCAAATGGGCTCAGAATCTTTAACTTACAACCACACACACACACACACACACACACACACACACACACACACACACACACACACACACACACACACACACACAGTTTTAAATTTGCCAGGATTGAGTTTAGAATCCCTACCTAACTAGTTATTTGTATTATAGTGTTACGCAATTATCGCATGTTCCACAGAGCTTATAGGGCTGAAGGCTGCCCAAATGTACTTCTAAGGTGGCTGACATCAACAGGACTGCTAAAGTAGGGCAATGGGAAGTGTACCGGGTGTGAATGGGCTCATAATCTTTAACTTACAAACACAAAGACACACACACACACACACACACACACACGCACGCACGCACACACATGCACTTATACATTTGCTAGGATTGAGACTAGAATCCCTAGTATAGTGTTACTCAGTTATCACATGCGCCAAAGAGCAAATAGGCCTGCTGGCAGCCCAAAGGTACTTCTAAGGTGACTGCCATCAGCAGGACTGTTAAAGTAGGGCAATGGGAAGTGTACTGTGTGTGAATAGGCTCAAAATCTTTAACCTACAAACACACACACTTTTCCATTTGTGAGGACTGAGATTAGAACCCCTACCTAGCTAGTTATTTGTACTATAGTTTTATGCAGTTATCACACACACCACAGAACTTATAGGGCTGAGGGCTGCCCAGAGATACTTCTAAGGTTACTGACATTAGCAGGACTGCTACAGTAGGGCCATGGGAAGTGTACTGGGTGTGAATGGGTTCAGAATATTTAACCTACAAACACACACACACACACATACACACACACACACACACACACACACACACACACACACACACACACACACACACACACACACACAAACACACACTTTTAGATTTGCCAGGACTTAGTTTAGAACCCCTGCCTAACTAGTTATTTGTGCTATAGTGTTACACAGTTATCGCACATGCCACAGAGCTTATACAGCTGAGGCTTTCCAAAGGGTACTTTTAAGGTAACTGACATCAGTAGGACTGCTAAAGTAGGGCAATGGGAAGTGTACTGTGTGTGAATGGGCTAAGAATCTTTAACCTACAAAGACACACAAACACACACACTTTTACATTTGCCAGGACTGAGTTTAGAACCCCTATCTAACTAGCTATTTGTACTATAGTGTTACCCAGGTGTCGTACGAGCCTTAGAGCTTATAGGGCTAAGGCTAGCCAAAGGTACTTCTAAGGTGACTGACATCAGCAGGACTGCTAAAGTAGGGCAATGGGAAGTGTACTTGGTGTAAATGGGCTCAGAACACACACACGCACACATGCACACACATGCACACACACACACACACACACACACACACACACACACACACACACACACACACACACACACACACACACACACTCATACACACACTTTTACATTTGCCAGGACTGAGACTGGAACCCCTACCTAACTAGTAATTTGTACTATAGTGTTACACAGTTATCACATGTGCCACAGAGCTTATAGGGCTGAGGGATGGCTGAAGGTACTTCTAAAGTGACTGCCATCAGCAGGACTGCTAATGTAGGGCAATGGGAAGTGTACTGGGTGTGAATAGGCTCAAAATCTTTAACCTACAAACACACACACTTTTCCATTTGTGAGGACTGAGACTGAAACCCCTACCTAGCTAGTAATTTGTACTATAGTGTTACACAGTTATCACACACACCACAGAGCTTAAAGGGCTGAGCACTGCCCAGAGATATTTCTAAGGTTACTGACATCAGCAGGACTGCTAAAGTAGGGCCATGGGAAGTGTACTGGGTGTGAATGGGCTCAGAATATTTAACCTACAAACACACACACACAAAGACACACACTTTTACATTTGCCAGGACTTAGTTTAGAACCTCTACCTAACTAGTTATTTGTGCTATAGTGTTACACAGTTATCGCATGTGCCACAGAGCTTATACAGCTGAGGCTTTCCAAAGGGTACTTTTAAGGTAACTGACATCAGTAGGACTGCTAAAGTAGGGCAATGGAAAGTGTACTGTGTGTGGATGGGCTCAGAATCTTTAACCTACAAAGACATACAAACACATGCACTTTTACATTTGCCAGGGCTGAGTTTAGAACCCCTACCTAACTAGCTATTTGTACTATAGTGTTACCCAGGTATCGCACATGCCTCACAGCTTATAGGGCTGAGGCTGGCCAAATGTACTTCTAAGGTGACTGACATCAGCAGGACTGCTAAAGTAAGGCAATGGGAAGTGTACTGGGTGTGAATGGGCTCAAAATCTTTAACCTACAAAAACAAACACACACACACACACACACACACACACACACACACACACACACACACACACACACACACACACACACACGTGCACACACACACACACATACTTTTACATTTGCCAGGACTGAGTTTAGAACCCCTACCTAACTAGTTATTTGTACTATAATGTTACACAGTCATCACATGTTCCACAGAGCTTATAGGGCTGAGCACTGTCCGAAGGTAATTCTAAGGTGTCTGACATCAGCAGGACTGCTAAAGTATGGCAATGGGAAGTATACTGGGTGAGCATGGGCTCAGAATCTTTACCTACAAACACACACACAGACACACACATACAGACACACACACA
>NC_056732.1:439594245-439741745 GCF_019279795.1 Protopterus annectens | reverse complement strand
ATTGTGACTTTCTCCTTATCCTGCCTGGTGTGTGGCACATCTGTGTGTCTCACAGTGGAGTCTTCCATGAGTAATATGCTGTGTATATGGTAAGGCCTTAGTGTTTGCAGGACACTGGTGTGTGGAGTATGCGTGGTCTTTGGTGTGTAGGTTTGGGAAGTTCTCATATGTTTTTGCCTCTGAGGTGTCCTTTACTTGGGGTTTGATTTGTTGTGGACCTCCACTTATGTGGGTGTGTGTTGTGTATTTGCAGGTGATGCTTACTGACTCCATACACTGCATGGTACCTATGTTACTGCAAAACATGCTCTTGTGTACACATTCTCCATTTGTATGGCCAGTGGTTACCCCTTCTGTGTGTCTCTTTATCCTTCTGTAGTCCAGTCACAGGCTTTTCCCACAGTGGCTGCTGTTATGTATTTGTAATTCTGGTGTGAGCGGGGTGAATGCTGTAACATCACACACAAGGCTCTAGACTAGAGACCTCTGAGCATAACTATTCAGCAGGTTGTCCATCATTGCATTACTACATCTGCTGGGGTCCTCAGACAGTTTGTGTTACTATGTTATTATGTGGCTACATGTTGGCCTAGCTGTCAAACTGTCACTGACTCTGACATCTGGACAGGCCCACATATGACAGTCAGACAAAGGCCCATACATAAGGACAGGGTGTTGATACTGTTCTGCCATACATAGACAGTTGAGGGACCAGTTTGTTACTTGCTTGCTTTCTGTCATCTGCTTCGTCATTGTCTGCCATTGATGTTTTGACATGATCTTTTCTTGTTTTGCAAATACTTTGCAGGTGAATGCAATGTTAGGACAAGCAGAACAGATATACAAGACATACTTGTGCTCCTTTTGTGACAACCTGCCATTCCAGGGTTATGGCTGTTAACCAGTGGCATGTTGTCAGTGCTGACACAGTAAGGTGGCAGCCTTTTCTGACCTGCCAATACACTGACCTTCAGGTACCTGCTGTGCTCCTAGGCACCATACCTGTCTATGTATGAGATCCAGACATCTGGACAAAGCCATAAGTAATTAGGTGACAAAAGCCTAAATATAGGGACCATTTTAAATATTGGGCTTACAAACTTAGATGGATGATACAATAACAAATTTTGTATTAGCATGCATTTTCTATAGGGTATGAAGTCTGAGACACTATACACCGTCATTATTTTCTGACTTTAGACTTTTGTGGTTTACCAATGATTTGCCACACAACCATTATTTCATGATAAAGCCACCACAAATATGATGCAAACCTCTATACATTCTGCAAAAGGTCTGTACTGTTGGGAGGTATGGTAGGCACTGTGTAGGTTACTCCAACCTGTGTACTGTTTATATGTGTGGCCCCCCTGACTACGACTTGTCCAGCTTACTGGCAGTAATGGATATTGACATCTGGACAGTGTGTACAAAGTACAGTTGTGTACACTTACCATAAATGTAGATGTTTGAGTGTATTCACTGTTGCAGTCATTACATTTGGGTAATCTGCTGGCAGGTTGCCCTCAGTCGGCCTGATTAACAAAGTCTTGGGTCCTGCATCGGTTGCTGTCCCTTCTTCCATGACGTCAGGTCATCAGGGGTATAAAACATGCAGCTGACGCCATTACATCAGTTCTTCTTGCCCCAGATGTCAGGTGCCCCCCAAATAGGGAGCAAATAAAATTAAAAACTCAAAAAATATACCTCCAGTCCCAAAAGCAAATACACCAAAAGGGCTTTTAAGCACAGTGAAAGAAAGTAGAGGTATAGCCAAAGAAAAATAGGGGGCTGGAGGGAGGGTAAACAGGACTGCAACAGTGAATACACTCGAACATCTACATTTATGGTAAGTGTACACAACTGTACTATGTTATTCATGTTTCACTGTTGCAGTCAATACATTTGGGTAGATTCCCAAAGCTATGGTTGGGTGGAGGGAATTATACAGCATTAGGACCAGCTATAAGGCCCTGCAGGACAGCAGTGGCAAAGCTAGCTCTGGATTTAGAGAAAAGTGGTAAATGGTAATGTTTGGTGAACATATGAACTGAGCTCCAGGTAGCACCTTCTAGAATGTCCCTGGTAGGAACACCTCTGAGAGAGGCTGTAGAAGTAGATGCAGCCCTGGTGGAATGGGATCTGATCACCTGGGGGATAGTTTTTCCATGGTGCATATAGGAGAAATGAATACAATGGCTTATCCATTTGGAAATGGTTTGCTTTGAAATAACCTTTCCCTCTGCCCCTGCAGCAAATGCCACCAGCAGTTGTTCAGATTTTCTTTGGGATTTTGTCCTGTTTAAGTAAAATCTAAGTTGTCTGTGTACATCCAATGAATGCAGAATCCGCTCCCCCTTGTTCTGTGGATTGGGAAAGAAAGTTGGCAAATGTATGGTCTGATTAAGAGCCACACTGGATACCACTTTAGGCATGAAGGATGGATTGGTCCTGAGAGATACCCTGTCCCCATGAAACATGATGAAAGGCTCTACTGCCATAAGAGCCTGTAATTCAGAAATCCTTCTAGCTGAAGTGACTGCTAAAAGGAAAGCTGTTTTCCAGGAGATAAATTTTAAGTCTGCAGTAGCAGCTGGCTCGAAAGGAGGGATAGTGAGCTTTTCCAATACAAAATTGAGGTCCCAGGCAGGGGTTGGAGCTCTCCTGGGTGGTCTTAAGGTTTTGGCCCCTCTGAGATACTGCTTTAGCAGAGGATGAGAGTAGAGGGGAGGTTCTGTGTTGTAATTAGCTGAAATGGCTGAGGCATGGATTTTTATGGAAGAAAAAGGATAGGCACTTGTAAAGCATCTCAGTTAAGTATTGTAAAATCTGAGGAATGTTGGGCACTGCTGTGCTTATCCCTTGAGACTGATTCCAGGCACAGAATCTTTTCCATTTGTCAGCATAAGATTTTCTAGTACTAGGCCTTCTTGCCTCCAAAATGACATCCATCACAGGTCTGCTGAGGGATGCTAAGGGTGAATTTAGGTGATTAGCCATGCCGCAAGATTCAAGGTTTGGAGCTGAGTGTGCAGAATTTGGTTGTTCTGCTGAGACATTAGGTAAGGTGTCTGAGGCAGGTGCCACGGTGGAAGGTGTGACACATTGGCAGGAGTGAGTACCAGTGTTGCTGAGGCTAGTCTGGAGCAATCAAAATCATTTTTGGTTTTTCCTGTTTGACTTTTAGTAGAACTTTGGAGAGCAGAGGCAGAGGGGGAAAGGCATAGACTGACAGTTTTTTCCAGCTGAAGGATAGAGCATCCACTTTCCAGGCTTTTTTTGTGATGAGTTCTTGTGCAAACTTTGTCCAACTAATAATTCTGGGGTGAGGCAAAAATATCTTTGTCTGGGCTCCCCCATTTGTTTGTGTGTCAACATGTTGAAAATCCATGGTTCCAGTTTCCATTCACGTGGGTCCGTGAGATTTCTGCTTAGTTCATCTGCCTGAGTATTCAGCTTTACTGGCAGGAATTGAGCTTGTAGTTGAACTTGATAGGTCAAGGCCATGTTCCACATTGCCATGGCTAGTCTGCAAAGGGGGTAGGGGTGTGTACCCCCATGCTTGTTTATGTAGCACATAACTGTGGTGTTGTCTGCCTTTATCATTAATTGTCCTGGATGAAGGTAGCCCTTGAAGGCTGTCAGTGCATTCTGTACAGCTAGCATTTTTTTTTTGATTGATATGAAGGTGCATTTGATTTTGGCTCCATTTGCCCTGAATGCACTTCCTTGCCAGATGTGCCCCCCAAGCATAGTCTGATGCATCTGTAGTTAGGGTTTGGGTGGCAGGGGGTGGTGTGAATGGCAGTCCCTTGTTTTGGTGGCAAGCCTCTGCCCACCATAGGAACTCTATTTGCAGGCAAGGTATGATTGGAATCATTGTTTCCAGGCTGTGACAATGCTGACTCCATAGACTTTTTAAGTACCACTGAAGTTTCCTCATATGCAGTCTTGCATATGAAATTAGAAGAATGCAGGAGGCCATGAACCCCAAGGCTTGCAGTATTTGCCTTGCAGAAAGCAGGGTTTTTGTGGCCACCTGTTTGAAGTAAGTCACCAAATGAATTTGCTTCTCTGGCATAAGGAAAGCCATCTGGGCAGTTGTATTCAAGCTTGCACCCAGGAATGTAATTTTTTGAGCGGGTACCTGTTGTGATTTATTTTCATTTATAGTGTACCCTAGACAAGTTAGAACCCTTTTTACAAAGGCCAGATGGTTTAGAAGAGTGTCCTTGTTTTCTGCCTGAATTAGACAATCATCCAGGTATGGATATATTTGAATATTTATTTGCCTGCAAAATGCAATTACTGGAGCCAGGCACTTTTTAAAGACCCTGGGCACAGTAAATATGCCAAAGGGCAGTGCAGAGAACTGGTAATGCAAGTAGCCTGCTTTGAAGCGGAGGTATCTTCTGCAAGATTCCCTGATTGGGATATGCAGGTAAACCTCTTTTAAATCTAGAGTTGCCAACCAGGCATCTTTGCCTAGCATAGGAAGCAACTGGTGAAGAGTCAGCATCTTGAATTTTGGAATGTCCAGAAAGGTGTTTAGAGTAGATAAGTCCAGTATTGGACGCCATGATTTGTCATTTCTGGGTACCAAAAAAGTCTTGAATAGAAACCTTGTCCCTTTTCCTCTTCTGGTACTGGTTGAAGAGCCCCCATGCTCATGAGGGAAAGTACTTGTTTTTGGGCCTCTGCCCACTGATTTGGGGGCAGGTCTTGCCATCCGTTTGGAATTGGCAATGTGTGGAAATGAAATCTGTATCCCTGGGTTACTATATTTAAAACCCATTTGTCCTGGGTTATAAGTTGCCAGTTTCTTGCATGAAGAGCCAGTTTCCCCCCAAAGGGGTGGCTAAAAGATAAGTGTTTGGTAAGTGTAAAGGGAAGTCATTGAGACTGCTTACCATAGGAAGGTGTCTTGTTGTTTCCAGATTTGGAAGAGGAGGCACCCCATTGTTTTGTTCTGAAAGTCCCTTGTGACTGAAACCTGGAGCCTTTGGAATGTCTGGGTTTGACTTGAGTGGCTCTAGAAGAAACTGGAAAGGATGAGTTCCTAGTAGGCCAGTGCCTACTAAATCTTGGAGGTTGCACTTGCAAGAAATCTTTCACAGTTTGCATAGATTTAGCTTTATCTTCCATTTTTTTTTAAAACGTTTTCAGCCTTATTACCAAAGAGATGGCCCTGTTGTAAAGGAGCATCCAGCAATTTTGCTTTAACATGATCAGGCAGATTTTGCTCTTTGAGCCAAGCATGCCTTCTTAGCACAGACCCAGTTACAGCAGCCCTGCAAGAGGCCTCCAAAGAATCAAAACCACATTGCAAAGTATGTTTTCCAACTTGTTCAGCTGAATGCAATAAATCCTGTAAATCTTTGTTTTCCACACAGTCAGAAATTAACATCATTTTCTGTTTAAGCTGTCCCATGATATGCTGTTGATATTTTAGCATATGAAATTGACAGTTTAAAGCCCTGATTGCCAAGGTTGCAGAAGTGAAAACCTTCTTACCCCATCTATCCAGCGCCCTGGAATCGCTATCAGATGGGGTAGGATTTTTAGCTGTAGAAGCCTGAATGCCCTTAGGACCCTGGGAAATGGTTTCAGGATCTGCAACAGGATTTTTGAAAAGGAATTTGTGGGAGTCAGGAACCCTGTAGTATCTGTCTGGCTTACAAGTAGCCAGAGGCAGAGAATCAGGAGCCATACTAGATGTCTAGAACAGGAGGTATAACCAAAGGTCTATGTTGAGGAAGAAGAAGAAAATCCCTAAGTCTCTTTTTAGATTCAGAGAAATCCTGACTTTCCCAGTGGAAATGTTCCATTAAGGTATGTAAAGTTTCCCCAAAAGAAAAATCCTCAAGGGGAGAAGCAGAAGGAATGGAATCTTCTGCATCAGAGTCCTCATACGTAGGTATAGACAATTCCTGTTCATTAGAAGAGTCTGAAGAAATAGAATCCTGTTCAGAATATTCATAATCAATGTCTTGCCAAGGCCTCTTAGAAGGGGGGGGTTGGCTACCCCTGATCAGAGTAATTAGGTCGAGATTTTGGCCTTAGTTTTGAAGATGACATCGGTATAATATACAAATCTGTAGGCCTGAAAACACCCTCAGAAGCCGGTGCCTGCACAGCGGCTCTGGACCCATCCAAGGTAGAGACATCCATGGGTTCCATAACTGAAGCATCTCGCGGCATAGCGGACTCTGAATGGGTCTCAGTAGAGGCCTGCAAATCAGAAGTAGCTGGTATCAGGGGCTGCAAAAGCGCCTCACTGAGTACTGGTGAACTGGCGACTGGCTTAGGAGAAGCGTCGTCGGCAGTTTTGGACCTCAACGGCCTGTCTTTTTCTTTGCTTTTTTTAGGTATTCCGGTAGTCGGATTGCTAACCAATGACATTTCGGGATAATTAAAGTGTGAGCCAAAATATTTAGAAGCAAAAATGTACCGACATTTGATAGTGCATTGATTAAATAAAGCACAAAAGCAAGGTACTTTATGGTCAGGGCCTAGGCAAGGAATACAGTACAAATGAAAATCCTTATGAGGTATTTGCTTCCCACAAGTAATGCAATTATTAACTTTTACTGACATCGGTAAGGAGCAAGAAAAAGTTTCCCCAATGGGGTACTTAGCTTTTTAGTTGAAGATTTCGGATCTGAAACTTGAAAACGAAAATTTCAGGAGTCAGCCAACCGGCACTTGCAAACTGCTTCTGCTTCGGACACCGAGCAGCAAGAAAGACTGATGTAATGGCGTCATGGAAGAAGGGACAGCAATCGACGCAGGACCCAAGACTTTGTTAATCAGGCCAACTGAGGGCAACCTGCCAGCAGATTACCCAAATGTAATGACTGCAACAGTGAAACATGAAGAACATCTCCCACTGTAGATGTAGCTGACATGCAAAATAGTTGGCAATGTGATTCTTAGAATATGGCCCTGTCTACCACAGTACTGTACCTAGGCCACTAAGACACAACAGCTGGCCACATGCTGACAGTATTTCCCATGCATATACATAGATCATTGAACCCTGCATATTGTAGACATGCAACAAGTTATCCTGTTAATTGGGACAGCCCTGGTAATGTGTGCTCTGCTGCTATTACCTTAAAAACTTACATGTTACTGCATTTCTATGGGAATATGGGTGTGGGGGCACAACTGTCAGCAGTACACATTTGCACATATTGTGCTGATATTGGCTTTATGTTTTTTTTTTTTTTCATTTAGCATAGTATTGTGCCCTGTCTTGGAGAATAGAGGCATATCACTAGAGACCACAGGTTAGATTATAATAGCATACAATTGAGTCTCAGACTTCTGATCCTTTAGAGCCCTCGTGCAACTACAAGGCCTGCTATGATATCACTGTGAAAGTCTGTAGGGGCGTATTCCATCATTGACACCATTTGCGGGCCTTTGCCAGACATTCCTTTATGGTTTTCTATGACTGACATGCTGGGTGAGTCTGAGGGGTGAGTATAGGATCTCCACATTGACATCCATGCATGTGACCTATGACCCCCCCTTAGTTGGCCCCCTGCATATACTGCAGTGGGATTTGTCACCTTGGATAATACTGTATAATGTGGGAAAGCCAGTACTGTGCAGACATTTCCTGGTGTCCCACTTAGCTGTCAGTTGTCTGTTGCTACCCCAGTAGGCCACCCCATATAAATGTGTTGCTTTTATGGAAGTTAAGTTAGTGTTCTGAGAAGTGCTGGGAGAAGTGAGTAGGGGAAAAAGTGTTTATTTTGGCAATCTGTATGTGTTTTTAGGCCTTACAGGTAAGTGATTTAGACATTATGTTTAAATTCTGTATGGTGATCATGATACAGTGAGGTTAGGAAATTAACTTTTTCCACTGTAGTGCGATCTTGGAGTTGGTATATTTAATTTATGGGGGGTATGGGGGCAGAGCCCCCCACATAGGGGGATGCAGGGGGCTTGCTCCCCTGCAGAAACATAGTAAAAAGTGTGTTTGTTAGTTTGGTGGTGTTATAGGGGGAGGGGATGTTATTTTCATGTGTGCTGCAGTTTTCAATGTTATTTACTCAAATTATTTTTATTTTGATGAAATAACACAATAATTTAATACATTCATAACATTCAATAACTATTTAAAATATTTACATTCAGCCTGACAAAAAGGATTTAGATAATAATATATGTAAATAAATAATAACAATATATAAAGTATGGTTGTTAGGAAGAGTTTGGTTCCATCTGTAAGGTATCAATCAAATTCAAAACTTTCCTCCACGGACTATTAACCAATGGCTTAGGAAAAGTTCTTAGCTCTGTAGTTCTTTTCTCCATTAGTATGCATTTCTTCAGTAAAGATAGGAATTCCTCCATTGTGGGTGGTACATTAGAGTTCCATCTTCTGGTTATACATTTTCTGGCTTTTGCTAACGTGGTCCACAACAAATACAGGTCATCTTTCTTCATATGATTACTATTAACTGCATTCAATAAAATTAAACACTTTGTCAAAACAAATACATCTGTATAGATTGCGTGAAAAAATTTGATATGATTACTATTAACTGCATTCAATGAAATTAAACACTTTGTCAAGACAAATACATCTGTATAGATTGCTTGAAAAAAATTGTTAATCTCATTCCAATATGGTTTAATATTAGTACATTTAAAAAATATGAGACCAGTCAGCATTAGTAGACAGGTGACATCTCCAACATAACTCGTTTGAAGAGTTCATTTTTGAAAGTTTCTCAGGTGTCAAAAAGGATCTGTGTAGAAATTTCCAATGAAAAATCCTCCAGAATTGTGAATAAGAAGTTAGTTTAACTGAAAGTAAAATGTTTGTTTTGTCTTCCATTGATAATGATACTTGAAACCCTTTAGTTAGATATTGCCAGTAAGAATCCTTAGGAGCTGTCTTATAAACAATTAAAGTGTTATATAGATATGATAGTTCATTCTTAATATTGATATTATTATATAGGATTTCAAAAATCCAGTTTATAATTTTTTTGTACGGTTTTGAAGGATGAGTTGTGTACTATTCTACACAGATCCTTAGTGTATGCTGTGACGCTCTGAAGAACTAACCAGTCATTAGGGGAAAGGCCATTGGCTGACAACATACATTGTGTGTTCAAAGCTTGTTGGTTTTCTATACATTGCAACCAACAAAATAAGTTACTATTCTCCCATGATCCAAAAATCCCTCTATGTGTTTTATCAGGGAAATCTCTTGTAATAGTAAATGGTATTAAAAATCTATACCACAGTTTTATATCTAAGTTTGTGTTAATGAATTTCCTAAAACATCAAAAATATGGTTTATTAGTATTAGTTTAGTTAATTTTGTTGTACTATATTGTAAGTTTATACATAAATAATGCCATATCTTGTTATCTTTGTCAGTTACCAAAGCATTCTTTGATAAACAATTTTCATTCATTAGTATAATGGAGTGTAACTGTTTCCAGCTGGAAGAATATCTAGGATTTATCCAATTCATCACTATTTTAATTATAGATGCCTTTATATAAGTTTCAATCTCTGGGAATTGTAACCCCTCCTCCTTGCTCCCAGTTTCTGATATGATGAGAATATGTCACTCTCTTTCTTTTAGGGTATCATAAGAATTTCATCAGAATTGAAGTAATTTCTTTAAGAATTTTATTTCCTGGTGGAAGTATAAAAGCCTGTGCTATATGTAATATTTTAGGTAACAAAACCATTTTTATCAGTTGCAACCTATCATCAAATGTTATAAACATATTATTACATTTGCTTATCAATGTCTTGATTAAGTCTATGGTTTTGTCATAGTTAAGTTGTAAGGTTTCCCCTATATTCTTGCCTAGGACTATTCCTAAATAGTCTAGAGCTAATACTTGGTTTCCAATAATATGAGTAACTGGAACCTGTAAGCCCTTTTTTATTTAATAATAAATATTTTGATTTTGATTTGTTGGAGAGTCCTGAGATTTTTTGAAAATTTGTTGTTACTATATCCACTTCACCTAACACTTCCTTAGAGTTGGGTAAGGTAAGTAGGACATCATCAGCAAACATCATTATTTTGGAAATATATTGGTCATATATATTTATACCTCTTATCTTTGGGTTGTTACGTATTAAGATGGCAAGTATTTCTATGGCCAGAGCAAATAGGATAGGGAACATAGGACATCCTTGTCTAGTACCTCTAGTGATTTGGATTGCTTTGGATGTAAAGGGACATATTTTGACATAGGCTAGATTATTTTCATACATTTTCTCTATCAGTGTTATAAAATAGGGGGGAAAATTAAATAACTGCAAAACTTTAATTAAATAATCACAATTTAAGGAGTCAAAGGCCTTTTGAATATTTAGACCTATTATCAGTGCGTCATGGGCAGTCACAGAGGTGCAGCGGTTAGCGTTTCCACCTCACAGCAAGAGGTTCTCCGGTTTGATTCTCGGCTGGGATGCCTTCTGTGCAGAGTCTGCATGTCCTCCCTGTGGTCACGTGGGTTTCCTCCAGGTGGTCCGGTTTCCTCCCACATCCCAAAGACATGCTGTAGGTGGATTGGACACTCTAAATTGGCCCTAGATGTGAGTGCGTGCATGTGTGTGCCTTCTGTGGAAGGTTGGGCGCTGGGCTGGCAACTCGACACTGTAAAACTCCACTGCCAATCATGAGCGGACTGGTGATCCGTTGTGGCGACCCCAACCGGGAAAAAAATGAAAGAAGAAGAAGAAGAAGAATCAGTGCTTCATTGTTTCCTCTATTGAGATAATCTATTAGTGTTAATACTCTTTTAATATTATCCTGTGTATGTCTGTTATGTATGCAACCAGTTTGATCTTCATTAATTATTTTAGATATGGGTATTTTCAATCTGTTGTCCATAATTGACATAAATAGTTTATAATCATTATTCAACAAAGAAATTGGTCTATATGAGTTACAATGACTAGGGTCTTTATTCTCTTTTAATATAGGGAAAATTAGAGGATATCTCCATAAAGGAGGACTTTTTGCTAATGTTTGAACTTCAAGAAAGGTTTTATGTAGGAGAGAGATTATGGAAGACAGGAACAATCTATAAATTTCAATAATTAAGCCATCTATTCCAGGTGCTTTATTAGACTTACTTTCTTTAATCCTGTCTAGAATTTCCTTCTGAGAAATAGTTTTTTTGTAAATCTAGCTTTAGTTCCTCAGGAATTCTTGTTATGTTGGGAACTATATTGTCTAATTTCTTACTTTCATTTGTACTTGTTTTATCTTTATGATGTTTTGCATAATGATAATTAAAAGCCTTCAGAATGTCACCTATGTCCGAGACTTTTTTTTTCCTTCATGAAAGAGACTATCAATATTATTAATTTTTTATTGTATCTTAACTTTCATAGATAGGTTATGAAGATGCTTAGGAGATATAGCATAAGAATTTAATTTCAGTCTTTCCATAGCTAAATTAGTTTTATGAGATAATATTTCATTGTATTTATTTGCTTCTTCTATTTTCTTCTTATTATCTGTAGTAATTAAGTTCTTATTAGATTTAAGAGATAATGTTTGGTTTTGGAGTTGCTGTAACTCTGAGTCCCATTCTTTAATTTTATTTTTGTACCAGCTAATGGTTTTGCCATATAGATAGTCCTTAAGAGAATCCCAAACCATAACTATGTTTGCTTCAGGTTTGTAATTAATCTCTAGGAAGAGCTGGAGTTCAGAAGTTATCCAGGATTTAAAATCTTTAATTTTTGTGATATATGAAGGAATCCTTGAAGTAATAACTAACTGATTGAATTCCAAGTGAATTATTAATAAAAGGGAATTATGATCTGAAAAGTGACAAGGTTGTATTGAAAAATTCAAAATTTTAGAATAAAGATCTTGAGAGATATACATTTTATCTAATCTAGTTTGGGTGCCATGCCTATAGTTTTGATGTGAGAAGAGTAAAGAATTTGGTCCCAAAGCATTAAAGGTGTCTTTTAATTTAAATGTTTCTGTCCATTCTTTTAACTGTTTGGCTGAGGAAGATAGCCTAGGAGATTTCCTATTGGTAGTTTCTGTAGTATCTGTGATGCAATTGAGGTCACCTCCTAGTATAATATTACTTTTAAAAGTAGTTGCAATAAAGTCTATATGTTTCTTAGCTAGTCCAACCCCCATACCCGGGAACCAGTATAAATTAACCAGGGTCCAAATTCTATTGTTAAACTTAAGTATAACTAAAGCCATGAGTCTAATTATCTACATGTTTATAAATAATTTGGGGCTTTAAAAAAGTCTTTTTCCATAGAATTGTTACTCCTCTGGTCTTGTTTTTTTAAGAAGATTGAGCTAGTATTGTGTATTCCTTAGGGTCCCATTTAAATGTGTCATTTATTTTAAAATGAGTCTCTTGGAGAAAAAACACTTGAGCCTTGTTTAGTTTGATACCTTAGTAGGTTATCTCTCTTATATGGGTTGTTTAAGCCATTAGTATTTAAGAATATCAAAGTTAAGTCCATATCAGAATTCTTTAAAGATAACAAATAACAAATGTACTTGTATTATTAGAATCCTGTATACATAATTATTTTCCTGAATAGACAACAGAATATCAATTATTATATTTCTATTTAGCTCAATCCAAATAGCTTTCCCCATGAAGGATAAAAGTAAAAAAAAATACGTCAGGCATTTAAAAACTAGAGAAACAGTTAAATAACAAAATATTACGATATTTAACTCTTATATAAACTTTAATACACCCTATACATGTAATGAGATGCATTCCTAGTCTAGCAAATAAAACTAAATCAACCTTTGTTAGTTTGAGCCCATGAAAACAAAGTAAAAATGGAGAATATATTATAAATTAAGAGAATTATAGTAGTGATAAACAAGTAATCAGATTTTGATTCCTCTTAAGTTTTAGAAATAATAGTTACATACTCTATAGTTAAAACATTAACACTGGTACAGTAATTATTCACTAAGGAAACAAGAGACATATTAGAATACATATAATCTGAATTTAGTGCTTAATAGTTTAAAGAAACATCAGCTTTATTAACAATATGAGTAAATCTATCTCATCTATTTGAACTGAGTTCAATATAATGCATATGTTGCTAGAGTTATGATTGCCCAATATACCTAAGCATGTCATCTGAATTGGTTTTAATAAAAAACTTTGAAATGGCAGAACAAAATCAAAGTATCATTTAGCATTTATATTTACTTGCCCTATTTATAAATTCTTATCATGACAATCTCCTACTAAAAAACATCCCCAGAATTAGGTGTTAGTACATAGTTGAGTGTGTATCATTTGCAAATAATGTTAACCTAGATTCTTAGAAATATTCGATAAAACATACTTGTCTTTAATTAACTCCTAAACTTATGGAATAGCAAACGCTTAAATGACTGACTAAGAATCAATAATAATTAACTGGTGTCAGGTAATATGACAAAAATAGTAAACAACATTATTTATATAAAACTTGCTGTGGATAACAGGTCTTAAAAGTGAATGACCCAAAGGCAGTATTAAGATAGAGTTAGGTGCAAATATCTACCATAATAATAGGGTAATACTGAAACTCATAACTTCTTTGTTGTGGTATCACAAGTCATAAACACTACTGAGCTCTTTCCCTTTCACAAAAAGCTAATATACTAAAGACCATGATTTTGTAATTATTGAGAACATGACATCTGAATCATAAAATAATATCTAAGATACGATATGAATTTCATCATATTAAATGCATTATAACTATAGTTCATTCCAAATTATTCACACATCCCGTTCAATTCTCAGCTAGAGCGTCTTCTGTGTGGAGGCATATGTGAATGGGGTGTGCCTTCATTGAAGGTTGTGCGTCAGGGCTGGTAACCTGGTATGTAAAAATCCACTACCAATCATTAGTGGACCGGAGTTCCGCTGTGGCGACACCTAACTGGGAAAAGCCAAAAGACGCAAACAAACAAATATTGCCCGGGATTTAGTATAGCATTCCAATATCCTTACAGTTATTGCCATTAGCCATAAGCATTTCCTGCATATGTATAAGCCTATACTAAACACTTGCTAACTGCATAGGGAAATTTTTCATAAAGATCTATTTATAAAAAAATCCAGTACATTCACTAGAAATAGTGGCTATAATTAACTGTTTGTAAGAAAAAATAACATTTCTATATATATTGATCACAAAATATAGTCACTATTATAAAAGGGAACAGTGAATATGTTTGCAGACAGTGTAGCTCGTAATTCATATGAGAGAAGCCTACTATTCTACACTGACCAGAGTCTTGACATCCAGAATTAGACTTGCATGTACACATTAATTGTAATGTATTCTGATCTGTTTGTAGATAATGCATAATGTCATGAGCTAAGTAAAAAGCTTCACTTCTTAAATTTCATATTGACATTTTCTTGCTCAGCACGCTACACAGTACAGTTTCCTGACCCCATTCTAACTGTATCACAAAGTCTGCTTATTTACAGTAACAAATGCAAGATTTGACTCTCAGATAATTCCAATCAGTAAATTAACATCCAACACACAAAAAAACACCTCTGGACTCCAAAGTGCATAAAACACACACAAAAAAATAAATGTCATACATCCTCTCCCATAACTAAATTCTATATAACTGGCAAAATCAAATAATCTGATCACAGTCTTTTTAAAAGAATTCTAAAAAAAATACCTCTCCCAATGCATAAAGGCTTTCACAGCCCAATTGAAGCATCTAATTTTTTAGACAGAACAGTCCATAAAATTCATATCATCACCTTCTATTTTAAACACAAAGTCATTATCTGTAGCAAGCACTTACCAGGTACACCAAGCACGAATGATCACAAATGATTCATATCTCAGAGACACTCACACAGCTACGGACATCTAACAATAAACCGCTGCTGCTATGTAGATATACGAAAGATACATACTTATAAAAATACAGGAAACATAGTGTCTCTGCTGAATTCATAGTGAATAGAGCAAGTTCGTTGCAAATGGGAGGGCAAACAGTACTAGAACATTAAACTCTACGGGAAACATAACTAGTAACCATTTAAAAACCTTGTGCCATAAAACATACAAGTATATAAATGCCAGAGAGACCCGATTTATGTTAAAAGCCGGCAAACGGCTTCTAGTTCACTCAGGTACCAAGATTTACTTTCTAAAACAATTAGAAATTATAAGTAATTAAGAAGCTAGTTAATATATACTAAACCATAGATATGTTATTTAATGTATCCAAAACAATTTTGATGAATTGAACTGAGCAGTGACTATACCTGTGTAACAACTCGGAAAAGCATTTAGCATAATAAAAAAGACTATACATTATCTGAAATAAAGCATGTCATCTTAAGGTCATAAAAGCAGAGACAGATTACTGTTTAATTATATCACTCAAATAAACTATTAATATTATACTAATATAATAAGAATAAATCAGTTATTTAATTTGTATATGAACATTTAAAGGTATAGAAATTAAAAAAGAAAAAGAAAAGAAAGAAAGAAAAAAGGAAAATACTTTCATGACATACCTTACTTGAATATTTAGCAAGTATAAAACAAATTAGAGTCAAGTTGCAGTAGATGCTTTGAGAGATTTTAGTGGGAACAGCAATCTTTGACTCAATTTTTTGTTTTTTCTTTTTAGCATCAGTCCAAGAAGATTTATCAGTAACTCTCTTCAATGATGTAGATGGCCATTCCATATCTTCAGGTAAGGAAATAATGTTATTGTTTTTAATAAAGGCAGTGGCTTCCTCTAAGGCATTGAATGATCTCATTTCATTTATATAGAATTTTTATTCTGGCAGGAAAGACAAGCTGAGTTTTAATGTTATTCTGCTTTAACAGTTTTATTAATGGCCAAGCTTTTTTCCTCTGTTCCAAAACACTAGTAGAATAGTCATTACCATACCTATTTGGGTTTTGATTATATTTTAATGGACTTTTCCTCCAGGTAGATTTTAGGACTAGCTCTTTGTCCAAATAAGACAGAAACGTTATGACTATTGATCTGGGAGGAGTAGAGGAGGATGTTGACACTGGCTTTCCTAAAGCTCTGTGAGCCCTTTTAATACCAAAGGAAGACCCTCCTTTAAGTCTAAGATATCTGGAATCCAGGTGTTCAGGAAAGAAATTATATCTTCTACTTCAGCTCTCTCAGGGATACCAAAAATCCTTATATTTGACCTTCTCTCCCTGTCTTCCAGATCATCCACTTTATTGAGAAGCCAAGTGTTTTGTTTGATGAGGAAATCTTTCTGGATTTCTTCTTCCTTCAGTTTTCCATCAAGATCATTCAGGGATGCTTCTAAGTTTATTTTGGATTGATGCTGCTGTATAAGTTCCTTGAGATAATCTGTTTGTTTCTGACAATTTTCCTTGAGATTTTGAAAATTCCCTTTAAAATCATCCATTTTTAGTGAGAGTTCTTGTAACTCAGATGTCACAAACTGCATTTCTTTTTTAAAGCCATGTTAGAATAAGTATTCGAAGTGCTCATCTCCACAAGTGATATATTCTCCTTTATAATTTGACAGGAAAAAACTTTCCTAAGTTCACCAAAGTTACTAATAATATAGTTTATACTTTCATTTATCAATTCTAAGTATTTTTACTAGAATATAATAAGTTATTTCCTTTTTTTTATTTTAGTTTCATGGAGCACTGAAAAACTGCTGCTATCAGCCATCTTGACTCTGCCCCACCATCAAACAATTTTCAATGTTATGATGCACACATTCAGTGTTCTGAGTTTTCGTTGTTTTGGGTTTTCAGTGTTTTGGAATTTCGATGTTATGATCTCACTGTTTTGAATTTCAGTGTTATGAAATTTCAGTATTTTAAAGTAGACCCATATTATTATATAACATTATGTTACAGGCAGTTATAGAACTATTTTCAGCAGATACATGCTGGTATAGTTCCAAGTCCTAAACAGTTTCAATTATGACAATAATTTATCCCTCTGCCATATTTACCCCATTTGTTTTCACAAATGGACATTAATATTGTGCATTTCCAGTAAGTGTGATGAATGCCCTTCTCTTGTTTCATGGTAAACAATCAGATTATATTCTTTCCATTAATTTCCATAACTAGAAAGTAGACTAATGGTCTGTACGACTCTAGGTTTACCCTATCCCCATTTCCATTAAAGATGGGTTTAACAAGTGCCTGTGTCCAATCTTGAGGAATCTCCACATACCTAAATGACCTAATGAATAACAGATGTAATGGTACTGTAAGTTCACTCTGAAGTATCTTCAGGTCTTTATCACTAATTCACTCTCCTCCCTGTGATTTGTTTGGGTCTAGTTTGGTTAGTACTTTGTCAACATAATCTAATTTATTGCCAGTATCTGAAGTTGCTTGAATGTTGCTAACACAAATTACCTCACCCTTTTTAGAGTCAAACTGTTTTACATAAGATTTTGTAAATATATCTACAATCTGTTCTGCATGAGGAAAGGTTTTAGAATCTACACACACTTTCTCAATTGCTATGCCTTTACTCCTGTCATATTTTGTATATTTACAGGGCTGGTAATGTTTAACTCACAGCATGGTCAGTTAATGCACTGTACTGCATAGCCTGGATGGGGTGTTGCATGCATCAGTTTTAATCTTACCTGTAGTTGTGGACCAGATGTGTTCGTACAAGTGCCGCAGAGTATAGCGCCCAGCTCTACCTGACATGGTCTTCCTTGGCAGCCATTTCCAGTGATGGCTCCTTAACCTGTTCCTCCTCTGCTGCTGGCTCCAGTCTGTGTGGCCATTTGATGATAATCCCCTGCTGTAGCCATCCACATGGGACCATGGTGTGTGGAATTGCATACTGTAGACTGCCACCAGAGAAATCTAGGCAGCAGAAGTGGGCCTTCATCAGCCTGAACACATATATACACACACACACACACACACACACACACACACACACACACACACACACACACACACACACACACACACACACACACACACACACACACACACACACACACACACAAACACACACGAGCATACACACACACACACACACACACACACACACACACACACACACACACACACACACACACACACACACACACACACACACACACACACACACACACACACACACACACACACACACACAAACACACACACACTCACACTAATACTGCTGGTCTGTGAAGTGCAGTGTTGAGTTGCAGCTTAGCCAAGCTTTGTGAGTTGTTTATCATTGTCATGAGCCATGGCTCCAAGGCATGTACAGCATTACAAGTAAGGCATCACTGTGTGGAGTTATCCTGCATGAGTTGCTGGTATAATTTGGACCATCATGGAAACTGCCTGGATGGGACACGGACACATGTACATAATACTCTGTGCATTAAACTATGCCTGGAAGTGATGGAGAGAAAACTCTTCCAGATGATGTAACAGTGTCCATGCAGACCAGGCTGGAATTTGCAGGCAATTTAGTACAATCAGCGGCCCTAGAACCTCAGAGAAGTGGCATATTTCTAAGAATGTCCACACGGCTGTGTTTCTACCCTCTGAAGTTTGTCGCATAACATTGAGGAGCTGGTATAGTATTCATGAGCTAGATGCTTGTGATGCATCCACCGTGCCTGCTGATGGTTACTGAGAAGTCCCTGTAGCAAGAATAGGCAATACTAACGTACTTCAGTGTTCACAGGGATCAGTATTCCGCAAGATTTATTGGGAGGACGACATGTGTCTACAAGCTCTGGTATGGTGCCTCTGTCTGCACTATAGTGCTTGACTGTGTCTCTGTTGTTGAGGTCAGGGTAAGTTAGGCAAGCTGGAGGGTGATGTACACCATTGTGGACATTGTGAACGCTGTCTGTGTAAATGACCACTAATATATACTGCTCAACTAATATGGCTGCTACAGTTAGCATCTCAGTGAGGTCTCTGTCTCTGTTCAACAATACATCATAGTGTGCTGATGGCTGTAGTTCATTGAACATTTTTATGTGTTTCTTCATCACGCTGTCATATTTACCCCCATTTGTATTCGCAACTGAACATTAATGTTGCCCATTTCCAGTAATTGTGATGAATGCCCTCCTTTTGTTTCATGGTAGACAATCACATTGTATTCTGATTCTTCTGGACCTCTTTCACCAGCATTTGACACCATGGCTTGCAGCATCTTGATACACCTATTCAGATATATGTCTTTGGCTTTGGGGAAGCAGCCCCAAGTCAGTCTATTAACTTTCTGGAAGCAAATGCCAGAGTAGTCTGTTTGGTATTTGGTCTTCTTGTACCGACAGTAATCACCTTTGGGCTGCTCCACTGTTTGAGCATATCAGCCACTTTATATGGAGTCTGTGTGATATTGTATGTGGACTACAGCTACATTGTTTTGCAGATGATACTAAGCTCTGATTCTCTTTAATTCCTTGACACGAGGATCCTGTACTAATGCTGACAATTAGCTCCTTGAAAATTTCCAGTTGGATAATAACTAAAATACCTGAAGTGTAATATAGGTGAACAAGAATTGTTCGTGTTCTATTCTGGCTATTAATGCAGAGGCCCAAAGGTCTAAGCTGTTAATGAACTGCTTCCTATGCCCAAAGTAGAGGTTTGATTCCCTCCATCTTCATTTTTGTGCTGAGCAAGCCATTTAACCAGGAAGTTCTCCTGGGTTGCCCTTGAAAAAGGACAGCTTGTCCAGTGGGCGTAACATCAACAAACTGGTAAAAAAGAGATAAATAAAATAAAACAAAAAAATATATATGTATATCTAAATGGCCATCCTCATCTGAAGCTTGCTGTTGAACAAAACATTTCTAACTGGTTGGAATTTGTTTCCCAATGTGTATCAGTAAGAAATGTAGCAGTTGTTTTTAGTCATTATCTGCCATTAAACAATCAGTTTAATGCTGTTTTGATGAAATCATTAAAAGGCCAAAACATGCATGTCCACAGCTAGTGGGGTTTGGCTTTATTGGCCTGAATGTACTCATAAAAACTCAAAAGTAAAATGTCAATGGGCATTCAGAAGCCATGTAACTGAAACACCGTATGTCCTTAGGGGTCATTTGCGTATATCACATGGGTCTCCACTACAGGAGGTTTAAGGTATTATACAGTGAAAACTCTAGCTTGGCTATATTCTAACAGTGCACCAGGTCACCACCGAATGCAATATCTTACATGAGTTTTTGTGTCTGCTAATCTACATATGTGAACTATGCTGACAGAAGCAGTGTTGATTTTGTCTGTAACGCATTCAGTTATTTTTTATCTATGCAGGAATCATACAAAAAATGTATTCCTGTTATGATCTTGTCACATATTTATAGATGGGATTTCAGGAAGAAAAAAGTGTGTTTCTCTGTGTGTAGGTATCTGCCTGTTTTATATTATTTATCATAATTTAAATGAAAACTTTTTTTAACAATTAAACAACACTCTTCAAAGAAATAATCTATTCCATTGTTGATATGATGCAGAATGATTTACACACAGGTACCTTTATTATTAATGAAACTCTTAAATCAGTTTTTGTATGTGCTGACATCTCTTACATTGATGTTTGTTGAAAAACATCCAAACCTCTAGAGTTTATCTTTTTCAGAAAATTCTTTATATTTCAGCTTACAAAGAGCATGCATTAATCAAAAATGGGGTGCTGTTCCTTTCATGCATATAGGTCCTCTTGCATTGCATAATCCTCTAACAAGATCTCATGCAGTCGCATAATTTTAACTTACATATAAAATAAAAACTAAACTGACATTTTGCAATTAAATTCTAGCTTCAAAAATCTGTTTCTCGTACAGTGTCATTTATAGCCATAATTCACTAATAAGCAGCTCATTCAAATGCATACAGATTTGTCCTTGGAGATTAATGAAACCTAGCTTTCTTGTTTGTCTGCCAGTGTACCTGGATTATACATTCTTTCACTTGTATTTGATGTTTCTCCTTTGAATTTTAGTTTTATCTACTGGAGGACCTTCCAGAGCAGGAAGGAATATATTACTGTCCATTGACTTTATGTTATTCAAACAACTCTGTAACAGTTCAAAAATGTTTATAAAAGTTTAAAGAAATTACATGGAATACAGTGATTAAGTACCAAATCTGGGAAAATGGCCACTTTATTAAGCACCTTTCTGATATAAGAAAGGTGTTTTGCAAGGTTTTGTCCAGAACATTTCAATGATGTTAAGCTCTAGCCATGCACTAGAGAATTAACAGATGCTAGTGCTGGCTACCAGAGAACAGCAGCGAGAAGATAAAACAAATGTAAAATACTTCGCCATTCACCCCACATGCAAAAAACGGTCGCAGAGTTAAGTATCTAACAGACCTTAAAGCTGTTCATTCATCAGAACAATGCATGTCTTCTGACCACTGTCTGTGGCAGCACTAAGGGGAAATCCATAAAGGTACCATGATGTGTACACAAACCTTTTAGAATTTAGAAACAGCCCTGATATGGTGCTGCATAGTACTCATGCCTGAAGACATGCAACACTGCACAGGACTGGCTCTGTGGCCATGCTGTATGTTAATGAGGCAAGCTGGGGGAGAGGTATATGCTAATTAGCTATATGCCCTCTCTCTCATGGAACCATCTCCAGGAAAATAAGTGCATGCTTTGTGATTCGGAAAATCACTTAGATGTTTAGATCAGCTGACCCCATCACAACTCAGTAGAGGACATGGAAAAATAGCCATGTTCATCTACTAAAAATAAAAGTGGTGCTGAGATGGGGGGGTAGAAATGACACATTAGCCATCAGGGATAACACAACTGTGCCTGTATGGCATCAACAGCAGTATGGACATTGGGAGTTGTGGGGGCACACTAACCACCGGGGATGATACAGTTGTGCCTTAAAGGCACCAGGAGCAATATGGGGATCAGGGGTGGGGGAACACACTAGCACCACCAGGCATGCTGCACTTGTGACAAGTGTGGTACCTCTTAACTGTTCAGATTTTCACAGAATGTCCAGATATTCACCTCATATGTATGGTCTGTTCCTCATAAAACTGGTGGTTTTCTGGCAAATCACTGAGGACTGAAGTCACTAAATAATGACATGCATTTGAGTTTCAGACTTCATATCCTTCAGAAAATGCATGCAAACACAAATCCTGTTATTCTAGCAACTTTCTATGTTTGTAAGAGCAATATTTAAAATCTCTCTATTTCTGGGCTTTTGTCCCATTATTATTTTATGCTTTGTCCAGATTTCTTGCACTAAGAGGTTGAGAGGTACTTATACCATAATGACTTCAACTAGTACGGGGATTGGGGTGAGGGGTAACACTAGCCACTATGGACTGTTGTAAACTCTTGTGCCATAACGGCAAGTACATTAGTAAGATCAGGGGACAGCTATGGGGACTGTGGTGTACACGTGTGTGAGTTATGGTTGGGTGCCTCCTCTCATAACTTAGTTGTTACTACAGCTTTGACATGGATATCTAGCGTCATCTCTTGACCTTTGCTTTGCTTTGTTTTAAATATGAATTTCTTGACATTTTTTGTCTCAAATATATAATAACTCGGTTATGGTCATATATTTAGTCATATTCCTTTGTGTTCACACTATGTTTATTTAACTTCTATTATGTGTTCTAATTTCAATAACAGTTTAACATTAGCACCAGGAACAGCTTGTAGACCTCTTTCATGTTTATGTACCATTTTATAGGTAACTTTTGGATGGCTTTCATTTGGAAATACTAATGTTGCATTTTTCTTCATTTTCCTTTTTTTTCTTTGACTTCTTACTCTTCAAATACATTTACCCTTTTTATCAGTCAAGTTTCTTTTATTTTTATTCCTGTTGTTGATATTCTTTATGGAATACATTAACCCCATCCTCCTCCTCTTTTTTCAAATAACCATCCAAGTCAGACTAATTCAAATCCTGCTGTAGTTCAGTTTCTCTTTGCTTTAATCTGTCCCATCATATATTTAGATCTATTACAAATGTTTGCATGTGAGTTGCTTGCTGTACATTTGCTCACTGCCGTTTGGTCTAAATGGCAAGTACCTAATTCCCACTAGCATGAGCCCCCCAAAATCCTGCTGACTTGCAAAGCCCAACCAGAGCCCTAGCTCTAACCCTAAAACTCCTTTCTGGTCACTAACGCTAATTTTAACACTTCTCTCCCACTCTGTAACCCTAATGCCCCTGATTGCTCCCTAGACTCCACTTCTCCCTCTTCCTAAATCTAATTTTCTTAATTACTTCCTAACCCTAAAACTCCAATCCTGCTTCCAAACCCTCATACACCACCCATCTCCCTAACCCTAAGTTTTCCAACCACTTCCTAAACCTAAATCACCCTTCTCGCTCCCTAAACTTATGGTCTCCGATCACTCCCTAATGCTAAAATCACTAATCACTCCCTAACCCTAATTTCCCCTCTAGTTCCATTATCTTGAAATTGCCTCACCTCTAAACCAAAATCCCACTCCAGAGTGCTGCTTGAAGCCCCAGGTGACACTCCCACTCCCTCCCCATGACTGCTGCACATGCCTCGCCTTGGCTTTTGTGTTTAGCAAGGTGCGCCAGCTCCATTCTCACTGCACAGCTGCTACACTTGCCTTGCCTGAGCATGGAGTCAAGTTCAACTGTAAATGGCAGCCAGTGCAAGCTAGAAGACTCCCAAGTGACTGGCTGAGAGACCACTGTCTTTGAGTGCCTGGGACTCAGGTGCTTGTAATAGATCCCATATATTTCTCTCTTCTTTTTTGTGCCTGTTGTTAGAAGACTTGTTTTAAATGTATGTTCCACAGTTTTGTAATAGTTTTTTGGCCACCATTCTGTAAGCACTGACCTACTGTACTGAATTAAGATTTGTTTGAGGTAATTCCCCTGAGCAGATGGTTCTTGTGGTTAGTACCTGACAAACCTCTGAACCAACAGACATTCAAAATAGGTACAAAGGCCCTTGAAAAGTAGGCACATCAGGCCAAAAGTCTATATGTATAATTAGCATAAAATTTGAATACCAAATAGCACATAACTCTTCTCACTTCCAGTAAAAATGAGGGATACTACTCAGAAACATGTTAAAAAAAGAGGTTGACAAAAATGCTGGAAAAATATAAGCACATTATCAAAGAGACAGTGTAAGAACTAAAATTCTACCAAACAAAGTCATTTATTTTTATGTCTGAGACAGTGACTTGTAAGTGAGTTGTATGCTATCATGTGATTTAACCCTATTATGCCTTCTAGCATATGTCCCATAATTTTATTACTCTTTGTATGGTATGCCAGGTTGATTTTTTAGGGTCTATATTCCATTGTCAAACTCACAGGAGTTCAAATGATGTAATATCGAACTATGAAGATCGAAACCCAAGAATTACAAAAATACAGAACAGCAATTTTTTTTCCCATTTTTTTCCCAGGGAAAAAAATTGCTGTTCTGTTACAAAAAAAAAAACACTTACACTTTAGACTTAAACTAATGTGGGGGGCTTTGCTTCCACACCCCCCAACGTGGGGGGCTGTGTCCCCCACACCCCCCCCAGTTAAATATACCAACTCCGAGATCGCACCACAGTGGAGGAAAATATCAAAGCCCTGAAAACAGCCCACCGATTTTTTTTCCCTGGGAAAAAATTGGTGTGGCGTGGCTTCGCTGTTTTCGTATTTTGAACATTTGGGTTCGATATTGCAATGTTCCGACTCCTGTGAGTTCGACATTGTAATATAGACCTGATTTTTTATACTGTTGTAAATAATTTGTTAATAGGAAGCATCTATATACATCTGCCCTGATCATACTGCCGGACTAAGGGATGGAAATATGCAATGTAGCAGTCTTGAAATCCTACTTATACATCTTTACTTAGTGTGTTTATATGTTGTGTACTCTGGTTGTGGTGTGGTAGGTGTGGGGAGATGGGTAATAATGTTACAGTGGTAAATACTAGTTTCAGTTTATGAGTCTGTATATCATGTCACATTCTCTTTAATATTTTTAATACAACTTTTATAAACTTTTTCTGCTGTTCTTACTATCTTAATTGCTACTTGGTGATTTTGAAATTGTCTAATGATTTGATATGTATGTATGTATGTTTAGCTAGTACGGTTTCTGTTATCTCTGTAATTTTTTATCTGGTTGTATAAGGTATAATTTTGCAGCATATAGCTACTCTTGTCTAAAAAGAGCTTACCCTTGTGCCTCCTTTTTTCCTTGGTGACTTGTAGGATTATTAGGCATACCCTTAGATATTTATTGTACCATATAAATGTAAATTTAGTTAATACTTCTGTTTAACTCTTTAAACATGTCTTATGTCACATTATTGTGATATTCTGCATTAAATAAAGCTTCTTGAGTAACACTACAGAATAAGTCTGAAAATTAACTTTTGCAGTCTGGAAACTCCTGCATGACCACATTTAAAAATTCCCTAAAGTCCTACTTTGTCAATGCTATACAATTAAAATGATTTCATAAACCATCACAGCACTCTTTTTTTTCACCACTTGAACCTTGCCATCATAAATGCTTGTAATGCACTTGTGATAATTGCTGTTTTCATGACACATCATCTGTGTAAATTTACAATATCAGTGTCTATTTTTGTATATCATTTTATTTACATAGTTTCATAGGTTCATAGGAGATTACTAGGCTAACATAATGGCTCCAGAGCCCTTACAAGCCTAACCAGTTTTATCCAGATTTTATACAATTTTCTATCCCTGGGAGAAAAATAACAAGGGTCATCAAGCAGGGTTTTGACAATTTTTACATACTGCCTCTGTTCATAAGGGACATGGGCACCACCCCAGCAGTGAATTTGCAATTTCCCATCAATTGGTCCAGATTGCACTTGAAGATGGTCAGGGAAAGAGTCTGCTTCACATGAATAGGAAGCCTATTCCAGAGGAAGGGCAATCTCTGGGACACATGTCTGTCTCTCCAGCATGATCTATTCATGCCAGAGATCAGGTTTGGATCCTTGGAATGGATAACCCTCATACAGTTAGTTTTGTGAATGTGCAGCATTTCCATCAGGCTGAGTAAGAGACTGCCTTGTTGGTGAGGCATAGATCACCCCTTAGTAATCAGAAGGAAACTGAATACAGTGGTAGAGCTTTTAATCAGTCTGCATATAATGTGTTGGTTATACCCTGCATTTTTTTGGTGAGAAACCTCTGAGGACACTCCAACTGTTGCAGGTACATGGCAAGGTATATGCCAAAGGGTGCATTGTATTCTGTTATTGGTCTGATTATGGCCCAGTACAATAGTATTATGACATCCTTAGATCTGAATGTCATGCCCTTACTTATAAGCTGAGCCACACAGAAGGATTTCCTCACCCCCCCCGGACACATGGTGGTCAAAATTCAGATTACTAGCTATCTGAGTACCCCAATCTCTCTCCACTGGGTACGCTCTTAGGGGGAGCTATCACTGTTGTAATTTGCAGTGGTATTTGATTTCCCAAATGGTATTGTTATACATTTCTTTGCATTTAGTTTGACACCATGGCTCTGACACTTATCATTAGTCTGTGTCAGTCCTTTCTGTAGGATATCAGCATCATTTGAGGAATCAATGATTGTCCTCAACTTGCAGTCATCAGCAAACTTGGTCAGCCAAAGGCCACATACATTTGCCTTACCATCTGAGAAATATATCGCAAACAGGAATGGGCCCAGCACTGAGCCCTGTGGTACTCCACTGATGACTGGCCTATATATGGATGTGGATTCCCCCACTCTAATAACATGTGTCATATCAGTGATCCATTTGTCTATTCATCTGATGACGTAGAGGTTTATGCCCAGTCTTCTGGGTTTATCTATAATACCTGAGGGGGATATTATGTCATATCCTTGACCAGGTCAAGGTAGGTGGTATTCACTGTCTTCCTTCATCCGTGGGCTTGTTGAACTCTTCAAAAAAGTCCACCTGACTGAGCAGGTAGGAACTACCCTTGAGGAAGCCAAAGTGGGTTAGGTCTAGAGTCTGGAGATTTCCTATGTTGCTGTTAATCAGGTCCAAGATTATCCTTTCCATAGCCTTGCATATGAGGCTAGTCAGACTTATGGGCCCGTAGTTTCCTGGGTCCACTGATGGTTCCCCCTTGTGCAGAGGGATGACTGTTGCAATTTTCCACTTTACTGGACCAAAGTCTGTTTGGAAACTGGGGTTAAATAGAGATCTGGGTGGGTCTGCTATGTCATGTTTCTAGCTATTTAATAGGCACCCTGGGATTCCATCAGGGCCCATTCTAGCTTTAGAGAGTGCAGTGATGACTTGTTCTTTTGTGATAACAGGCAAAGGAATGGTAGGGAGTACTTCAAGGGGAGTTACCAGAGGTGATGAGGGGGGTGAAATTTGAGCTGAATTTATTGACCAGCAGGTTTGCTAATTCTTCTGGCTGAGTATAGTTAGTGCCATCTACAGCCAACTCAGCACATTGTTGAGCATTTCCCCTTAAGATTTCACACATAACTAAAAACAAGCTTTGTGGTTATTCTTTGCTTTTGAGGCTATTTTAGTCTTGTATTTATCTTTTGAGGACTTCACTAGTTACTTGTTGAGACTAATGAGGGATTTTTTTCTCTGTTGTGCAGCCTGTCACTTGCCTCCAGACAGGAATTTAATATTTATGTTATATAATCTATTTATGCCAGGGGTCCACCAGGGTGACTTGTTTTCTGGCTGGACCTGAGGTTTAGTTTGGTGAGTTACTACTGTTTCTGTGCAGTTGCTTAAGTGATTGTACAGGGCATTTACGTATACTGCTGCATAGGCTTTCTTGTTTTCAGGGTTGGGGAAGCTTTAAAATTACCCGTGCTATTACTTAATAGAAGGCAATTTGTCTTGGAAAAAAACTGCAGGGTTTTAGGGTTTGAGGGGAGTTCTGCTAATACATTTATTTCAAAGGAGACTAATTTATGAGCCGATCTTACCAATGAGGACATTACACTGGGGGTGCAATGCTCTCCCATGTTTGTGAGTATTGTGTCAAGGATGTTTGAGCTCCTAGTGGGAGTGCAGACCATCTGTTCTTTTCCATTGACAAAGTCCAGGAATCTCTGAGCCTGCATGTTTGTGGTCATGTATGTTTCCCCATTTATGGAGGGGTAGTTAAAATCAACCATGAGTAGTGTGCTGGGCTGAATGGTAAGTGATTCTAGTAACTTCATATATATGAAGTGGTTTTCATGATTCATGTTTGGGGACCTGTAGCTAGTGGTGATATGGTGGGGGATTTTGCCTATGGTCAGTTGGACATGGAATAGCTCAAGCGAGTCATCTTGCTTGACCAGTCTAGATGTGTGATTGCTTTTTATGTAAATGGAAACACCTCCTCCTTTTCTTTTTTTTCTTTCCAGAAGGTGGTCTGACTGTGTGATAGGCATTTTAGTCTTGCACTACCAGAGTGCTTTCCACAGCCTTGAACCACATCTTTGAACAGACGTCAGCATTCTCCAGGGTGATACCTTCAGTCTGGCATTAGAAGAATTTTGTTACATTAGTAGATCCATTGGTCTGTTAATGCCTTGGTCAGTATTTGAAAGCCTAGTTGGCAACAGGTGCAGACCTCTCTGGTAAAGCAGCATGGTCTGCAGATCATTCATCCCAAGCTGACAAATACTGGATCCCCATGGAATGACACCAGTAACTAAACCAATTATTGAAGTCAATCATTTTTTGTTTGTATTTTGGTATCATTGTGGGTAAGGGTAGAATGCTGCTCAATGTGAGGATCATACCTGCCTGTGACACTTACTCAGAGAGGTCCATCATGTCTCTCTTCATATATTCCAGGAAAGAACATCTCACATCATTCATATCCACATGGACTATAACTGAGTCATATAGGAACTTGTGGTTGAGTGGCCTGAGTGAGTCCTGGCCCCTGAAAGGCAACTGACTGTAGCCATCTCTTTATCTAACCTGGTCGGGGGGGGGGGTGTGTGCTTTCGTGTGTCTCATGATGGAGTCCCCTATGACCAAGATGTTTGAATGTGTGGTGTTTCACATTAGGGGCTTTCTTGGAGAGACACTGTGATGTGTATTTTCATGTGTACTGTTTGCTGTTGACTTGGTTTTGTTTGCAAGTGGTTTTATGAGGGCAGCATATGAGAGGCATCCCAGGTTTTGGTAAGTTACATGTGAGTACACCTGCATATGTGGGTTTATGTGTCGAGACCTTATTTAGTGAAGGGAAATGATGTGCATGTGCTGACAGCCTATTTGTTGTTTGATTTGTCAGTGTGTGAGAGGCGTGTCAGTTTTTATAGTGCAACTACATCCCCCACATACTGTGTGTGTTTGAGAATTAAGTGGCTGTCAATATACATGATACAATTGCTACATTGCCTCAGGATGCCCATGTCCACCAGTATGGCCACAGAGATAACAGGAAAGTGCCTGTCCATGGTTTCAGGTTTTTTACTATAGGTTTAACCTGGGAGAAGAGTGAGTAGATTTAACTGGGCTGGAATGACAGCACACGGACAAAGAATAGGTGCTGTACTCAGTGTGAACTATAGCTATCCAACAAGGCAATGCTGCTCTGCATGCAACTCAGATGTTTCTAGAACAGCAGGGGGACTGGGAAGGTTGCAGAGATAGTTGTTCTAAGGGAAATTTTAACTTGAAAGCATTTACATCTATATAGGGCATTGCTAACCACCGATGTGCGGAGAACAACTTAGGACAAACACTAGGCTTATATAGAATCAGGAAAAAATAAGTTTTATAACAGCAAGGCCTACAGACCAATCAGGAAAACACACAAACTTTCAGCCAGCAGCCCCAACTAAGATAAAACTTTCAGCCAGCAGCCCCAACTAAGATACGTTTGCTACAGCAGACCTGCCACAGGAGTGCAGTTGGAAAACCTTCTTAATGTAAAAAAAAAGCTGGTTTTAGAGCTCAAGTGAACAGAAACCGCACAATGTAGAAACTACAGAGCTGTCAAACTAGCAGACACAATGTAATTAAGTACTACAGTAGCAGTGGAAACAGTTCAGCTTTGTAACTCTACTAAAGTGTGAGAAATGTAACAAATAATACAGAATTATTACGAAATATAGTAAAAATAATCAGCAGCGGTGCAAAGTGATACTTATTTTTGCTCTTTTAGAAGCAGATGGCTTTAGGTGCAGCAGATTCTCTGTAACTCTCATGTGAAGTAACCAAACCAAGAGAAGTTCTATGCTGCTTTATTCTGTTTATACATGCAAATTCCCATTTTATGTGTACCCTGCATGCCTCTAAATTGGGTCATGGCTGAAAAGGGTCATTTGACTAGCCCATCCATACTATTACAAAATGTGAAAGCAAAAAACAAAATGAATAAATTAAAATAACTAAATAAATAATAAATAATACAGGGTATTTCTAGTCTGTTTAAGATTATCTTATGACTTGCAGGTGTATACCAGATTTAGTTAACAGATCCCAGGTATGCTATAAAGATGCATCTGTTTGTAATATATAAACATGTTTTCTATATGCAGTGCCACTTTGTGTATCTACTACACTCTACATTGTTTTGTCTGATCACTTGGGCTATAGGCTATAGGCAGATCGTGGCACCATACCTCTCAACTTTTACATCCAGAGTTACAGACAAAGCAAAAAATATTTAAGGAAATGCTAGCACTCAGTATTGTGAATATTGTCTCTAAGTGATGGTTATTGTCAATGTGACACTCCGACCCTATATACAAAATGGCAAAAAGGGGGTTGATGCTGATGACAATTAAAGTAAAAGGCTCCAGATTAAGGACACTTTTTAAATGCCGGTAATATTAACTTTGAGCTTCACGAAATAAGCAAAGGATTTAGAACAAATTAGGGATGTCTCTCCAAAATCTGTGAAGTTGACAGGTAGTCACCTATGCTTCTTTAAGGCAGTCTTTTAAATGTAGCTTTTGTGTGATTTCTTTTGCTCAGTTTGTAAAAACTCCATACATTCATGTTGTGCTAGTTAGCTGTGTAGTCCAGTGTTTTATTTTCACTTTTCACCACTGAAGTCTGATCATGAAGTTGATATATATGAATCAGAGGGAGCTAAGAGAGAAGTACCTCATGTGGGGGGTGCGGGGGGGGGGGCTTTCCCTACTGTAAAAAAAATGTTTGTATTTTATATTTGTTCAAGTTGGACTTCTTGATATTCAAAATTCAATTAAATGTCACTAGAATATTGAAGATTATAATCAGGTCTCTGATTATAACTAGCTTATTATGTGTTTGGGGCATTGGAGAAAAATGAATGTGACCCCTTTTCCTCAAATGCTCAGTCACTGCAGGTTATGCTAAAATCAGACTGCCTTCCTCCAAAATTGTATGATGTTTTCTCTTTTTGTGACTGTTCACACTTTTAATAACTCTCCCATGATAAGTCAATATATGTCTTTTAGACTTTATTAGTTTACCTATCTGACCCTGGAGTCTTGTTAATTTTCATGCTTTTTATCCCATCTTCTCTTTCTCTCTTGTTCTTCTGGCACTGGTTGTTTTAGTGTGACATTTTGTATTTTTAGTGTAGGTACGTTTGATCTGTCTGATAATTGTTTTCCCTCTCTACCCATCTTAGACATATGTTAGTCTGTTTCTGTTGGCCTTCTTGTTGAATATTTTCCCTTACGCATTCTCTCTTTTTTAATTTCTCCAAGTCTTTTGGGTTTCTAATACCACAACAGGAATGGACCCCATTCCTAAGTCAAAGTACGATTAAAGTTCATAAAATTAGTACTGTTTCAATCTTTGATGTCAGCCAGAAGTGCTTTTTGCACCCACAATGTGCTCAGAATGACTCCTTCTGCAATTCGTACAGTTACATGTATTGGTAACAAATCTAAATATGACTGTAGATTGTTTTTTATAAGACCCATTGCTCCTTCTACTATTGGAAATGTCTGGGTATCTTTCTTCCACATTGCTCTCATTTCTGCCTGCAAATCCTGATATTTTATAACTTTGTATCTCTTTGTACGTAAGACACTGAAGTTGCTGGATGTAGCGATTTCAATAATCAATGCTACTTCTGTCTTCCTTTCATGGACCACTATATCTGTTTTTCTCACATCTATCTTTTGAACTGTTGGTAATGGGTGATCCCATGTGATGTAAACTTCATAATTTTCTATGATACTTTGCGGCTTATGTTTCCAGTGTTTTTCAGCTACTTCAATACCATAATGTTTGCACAATCACCAGTGCAACAGTCTTTCCACATTATTATGCCTTTCTGTATACAGTCCTACTGTCATTAGTGTGTCGCAACCAGCAACAAGGTGTGTGACTATTTCCAATTTGGTTTTACAAAACCTACATTTGTTTGTTTCTCTCACATGTTCAATGGACTTTGTAAACCAATGTGTATATAACTCACTGTCTTGGGCCGTCAGTATTAACCTTTCATCTTTTGGTTTGAATTTGCCTCTCCTTAACTATTCCTGCATTCGATCCTGATCAACATGAGGCATTTCCAGAAGTTTTCTATACTTGCAACTATATATATGCATCTTCCACGTTTCTTGCCTTCTCATCTGATCCTTCACCTTATATTCTTTATTTTGTTTTTTTGTTTTTTTTGCACATTCAGTTGCTGCCTGATTTTTATCTACTTCTGGTTTGATTTCCATTCCTGCTTGATGCTGATATGCTTCTGTTAGACAAAGCAGGGAAGTAATTTTAGATTTATTCTCCTCATGTTTCAAAACTTTCACTAAGTTTGGGTCTTGCGAGGTCAGCAGATATGTGTGCAGTCCCACGACTGCAGATCTATACATGTAATCAATTTCAAGGAGACCCATACCTTCTTCTGAACGGGGAATATATAATCTTGGTATGCACTGAGCTTTATAAATCATTTGAGCATGAAGTATCCTTCTTGTTTTCCTATCTAATCTATCTAACACCTTTTGGGGCCAGTCAATCAGTCCAAAACTGTAAGTTAGGACAGGAAGAGCAAATTGGTTTATAGCTTGAATTTTGTTCCTAGATGTTAACACTGATTTCAGAATTAATTTAAGTATTCTAAAAGTTTTATTCACATTTGTTCATGTTTTATTGTTGATCATTCATCTATTCCCACATATTTATGCACTCCCTCTTGCTCAAGTTATTTTATATCACATTCTTGTTCCAAACTGATGTTTTCTTGGTGCTGCAGTTTTCCTGCTGTAAAGGTTGCTTTTACACATTTATCAAGATCAAATAACATTCTTATATCATCCTAAAAATTTTTGACTACTTGCAGTTGTGCTTTCATTTTTTTCATTTGAGGAGCTATACAGTTTTAAGTCACTGACAAAGAGAAGATGAAAAGTTTTTGCACTTTGTTGTTTTCTAGGTGCCAAATCATAGCTATCTGTTTGGTAGAGAGCTTAATGGGTTAATGTCAAGACAGAATAGAGTGGTTATAGGAAGTCACCCTGGAATATCCCCCTTTGACTTTTTATCCCTGGAATAATAATTTGTCCTTTATCATGGCTTAACTGCAAAGTGGCCTGCCACTGTTTCATGGTCACTGTAATGTAATCGATCAGTGTAGGGTATATCTTATACATTTTTAAGAACTCTTTTATCCATGAATGTGGGATACTGTCAAATGCTTTTTTGTAGTCAATCCATGCCATACTTAGATTCTTCCCCTGTTTACAGTTCTCCATTATGACTTTAACAACAAATGATCCTTTGTTCCATATGACTTTCTTTTGTTACCCTTTTGTTCTGTTGCCATCATTGAATTTTCTTCTAAATGACTATAAACTCTGTCGGCATCAATTCCAGTATATAGTTTATACGTCATTGGAAGGCAAGTTATTGGTCTATAATTTTTAGGATAACTTGCAGGTTCACTCTTAAGTAGGAGCATTGTTTTTCCTGTTGTTAGCCAGGTTGGTCTCTGTTTGGGGTGCACATATAAATAGTTCTTATTCATGGCTAAATCTCTGTGCAAAGATGTTAATACTTTTTGCCAGACGTTAGGTACTGCACCTTGGCTGGAGTTTTCCAGTTGGAGGCTTTTCTTAACTTTATTTCAATCTCTATGACTGTTACTTCATCCCATTTTATATCCTGTACCTTTGAGCTTCTTATTCTTTCTTCTTCTATCCATTTAGCGTCTTTGTTAAATTCCACAGGATCGTCAAAGACATTTCTCCAAAATGTATCTAGTTCTTCTTTTTTGGGTGGTCTTTCAATTCCTTTTGTCTTGTTTCCCAGTTCTCTATAGAACTTTTTGGGGTCATCAATGAATTGCTTATTTTGTGCTTTTCCTTTATATTTATCTGTGTATTTCCTAAGTTTTTCTGCTTGTGCTAAGATTTTAGTTTGTTGTTTGCAATACTGCAAGACAGATCTTGATCCGTTATAATACTGCGCATTACTTTCATCATGTCTCCCAAACTGTAAAAAAGCAGTAGTTCTCTTCGTGTGTTGTGGAAAATGGGGAAAATAGGCTCAAGGAGGTATTTTTATTACCTTTCTCCTTCTTCCCCATGATCATTTAATCCATCTTTCCATATGCGATTCATGTTCCTCCTTCTTTCCAGCATTCATATATTTGAAGTGGACTTGGACAAAATTCAGGGAGCAAAACTGACATCCAGCTAGAATGGTGTTATTTTATTTTTTTTTTTTGATTTATACCTAACCTATTTTCTGGCTGCTAATGTGCACACCAAAGCAAAGGTCTGCTGTATTTTTTGATGGGGTACATGCCTTAAACAGTCCAGTAACAATGAGGTTTTTGTTTGGAGATCTGTTATTTCCATCATCAACTTTTGTTTTGTATTGCTGAAGTTTCTGCCTTCAGCTCAGCAATTCATGTAACTTTGCTGGAATCGCCTAATACAGCTTATTGCTTTCATCTTAAAGAGCTGCCAACTCACCTCATATATAACTCAGGCCAATTGTGAGGTTTGTAAGGTCACTTGTGATACTCCTTGCATAATTAATTCATAATCAGTTTTATAGTCTGAGCACTGCTCCATCTGATTGCTTCCTTGAGCTCATGGTGAAAACACCCTCATTTACCAGCAACACATTTTTAACTATGTATCTGAGTTTATGGTGCTTATTGTTCATGTGGCTGCCTTTGATAGGTTCATCAGGATTCTGAGTCTTACCTTGTATTGCTTTGACTTTTATACATTAGGTAAGCTTTTCATTCATTTATCTAAGTAACACTATATAGTGTGCTTGTATAATACTATACCAAATATATACTTCTCTGTTACCAAGGGAATTATGTAACATCTAGATAAGAATAAAATATAAATTTAGCCATTTGACTATAGCTAGCACAGCTGTACATTTAGTGTTATAACAAAGCATTTAATCTATGTTGTGAATAAATGTCCTCAGTGTCTAAAGTAAAAAGCCACACAAAACACCAAAACGGCAATGAGTATTACATTTTTGCTTTACAAAACAATGTAAAATTGTACGCAACATGGCAGCCTTAATTTAAACATATTTAAGCTGGAGGTGAAAGCAAAAGTAAAAAAAAAAATTGTGTCTAGCTCACTCCCTCCTGGACTATATTACTGTAATGTTGTCATATACTTATTGCATGTATACTATTTCCTTTTTGAGTTTTTATGTCACTGATAGGTTATCTTAATGGGTAGGCAATTATTTTCTAGAAGTTCAGCAACTATCACAAAGTGCATTATCTTGGTAAAAAAGTGTTTTTCTTTCATTTGTCAGTACCTTGCATGCTACGGTCTGAGCTATGAATGGAACAACTGAAGAGGTAATTTAAGACTTACTTACTTCAGACAGCATATCTTCCACCTGATCCATGGCAGTAACATCAGGAGAAGTCTTGTATGCATTGTGTTTTATAAAACATTGTACCACATTTTAAGTAACTAGTAAGGGGGTAATAAAGACATTTGCTGAAATACATTTTTGCAACTCAATAACTACCTCTTGGCTCAGGTTGCTGTATGAGTTTCCTAGTCTTTGGAGAATTGCTGGTAAAATGGAAGCTCTTTCAACTCATTCATAGGTTGCTGGCCTGGAAACATTCAATAACCTTCTGTGAAATCACCTCTGTTGCCCTGGGCCTTGGTTGTTCCAATGAAATGTAATAAAGTAACCCAATGGCTTCAATGAGTGTGTAAACAATAATGCCTGACAGGATGTGTGTTACTGGGGAAATAAAGGCTGGTCATGGGTGTTTTGAGGCCCAACACCTGTACTCCTCAGAAAGGGCATTGTTTCCCCAATAATGTACACTCTGGACGGCATTACTATGCATACAAAATGGGATGTCTGTTAAATTCTTTTATATTTGTTTTTCATTACTACATTTTTTTTAGATTTTTGATGTAAAATAGTTCCTCTGCCTAATGTGTCAGACTTGCTGTAGTATATGTAATTTTTGTTGCTCAAGGCAATATTTTACATCCAAATATAAGTAAAGTATTTAATGTCCACACACATGTGTCTGTGTATGCACAAACGCGCACAGACACACACACACACACACACACACACACACACACACACACACACACACACACACACACACGCACGCATGCACGCACGCACACACACACACACACACACACACACACACACACACACACTTTTCTTTCTTTTACTTACTTTTTAAAAAAATGTATGTTGGCTTAAGAGCAAAGTGCTATTTAGTAAGTATAAAAATAGTGTCAGTTTTTTTTAACTGTCTGAGCTTCACAGCAACTTAATATGCTGCTGTGAAGTGGCAGATCTGTTTTTATCAGGCATTACCTGTATGTGAACACCCTGCTGGAGAAAATACATTCTCCAAATCAGGAAGAAATGTACATTTTGCCCATTCTTGAATGGAAGTTAACATGCTTAACTTCATGTATAATTTATTCTCCCCATTAGTGCTGTAATCTCATTGGCTAACTGGAAAGAAGCCCAGAATTAAGAACACTGGAGAATTGTGTGTCTTTACTGAGACTCAAATGTGCCACTTGAAGAGATGTAACTGGGAAAACATACCATACTGACTGATAACTGTATCACATGTACTTCATGTATATATTAAACTGTGTTACTTTAGTCAACATATGTCTTGACCTCAGTTTTTCAAAGTTTAGTAGTACTCATTGTTTCTACCTTTATAATGATTGTGCCAAGTTGATAACAATATATCTAGGGCTGCCACCATTTGTTGGGGCCAAAACTGAACTAAAGCCACAGCACTCTTACCTCCCCTAACCCCACTTATCTTCTCCCCCCACCCAGCCCACATTCTACTCATTTCATGACATCACATGTATGTAAGGGGAGAAGGAATGTCCTTCTTCCTGGTTTGTGTCACAATCACACCACATTAGTAATGCTTTTCTTAAATATTCAGTGTAATTGGAAATTTAACAAACTCCAAGAGTCTGTTATTTAAAACAGAATACCAGAATTTGTACAGTTTTTTTTTTGGACTACCAGACAATTGGTTTGATTTCTGAATACTCCAGAAAAAAAATGGATAGGTGACATCCCTAAATATATTTTTCCTACCAAACTAAACCCTCATATATAACCGCACACTGGTGATGAGAATAAAAGACAGAGAGAGAAAATGGGCATATAAAAAACAACAGCAGCAAAAAAAAAAAAAAAAAAAAAACTGATGATATAGCAAGTAATTAAATCAAATCAACTTTATTGACAAACCTAAACTCTAGCTTGTTATAACAAAAAACTTAAACATAGGTATGTAACATAGTTCTTAGAATATAATAACCATATCAGGGTTGCTATTATATAATCGAAGACACAATCCTTCGAATGCGTCTTGATCTAACTTGAAAGCACAAAACAGCAAAATAGTGAAACAGCATATAAGCGATTTCTTTCCCTGGGAAAGAAATTGTTTGGCCACCTCCGTTACTTTGCCGTTTCCATCACTGTAGTGCGATCTTGGAGTTGGTATATTTAAGTAGGGAGTGTGGGGGTTCACCCCCCACTTATGTAATGTTTTGAAATTTTTAGTTTTAATTATTTTTTTTGTGGAAAAGAGATTTTTTTTCCCTTGGGAAAAAATCGCTGTTCTGAGTGTTCAGGATTGTAAGCTTTCACTTACATGGGGTCAATAAATCAGCATTCACTTTTTTAAGCGTTCGCTGATTTACTATAGACCCTGATATCAAGTCAAACACAAGCTTGCAGCACTAGTTGATTTGGTATGGCATCAATTCAATAAACAGAATAAAGCTATAAAAAACAAACAGCTACTTCACAGTAAGCTATTTAACACCACATTTTGTACATTAAAATAGATTATGGAAAATATGCTTTCTGAAATAAATAAGTCTTAAGGGACCTCTTCACTTGCTCCTCTGATGGCTCAGACATTAATAGACAAGGTTGTTAATTACAGAGTTGAATTCTGGAGATCAGCAGCTTGACATGAGAAAAGGGTTTTACCCCAGGTACTCCAGAGAAAACCCTAGAATCTCTAGCATTCTTTTATTTGCTGAGTGAAGGGATCCAGATGGTTTGAAAGGTGCCAGCAACATCTTAGTTTAAGAAGGACTTGAGTCATGTGGTACAAGATGAGTTGTAGAAAGATTTCTGACAGGGACACTTTTTTCTGCCAGTCAGGAAATCTGATGTGTACTGCAGAAACTACAAAGCGTCAGAAACATTAAGCAACAAATTAAAACCTACTGTTGGCACATGTAGATTAGTACAGCTATTTCCCCAGTGTCACCTCAGGATGGAGCCAGTATTGTGTTTGCCTTCTGTGGGGGTTGCTTGCTTTCCTAAGGTGTTTGGTGTGATACATTGTACTCGTGTTGCCATTAGTGTCCCTTCTTGGCAATGGGGTAGCAGTACCAGAACAGGAAGGGCTACCATTTCATCAACTGCCAGGTAGTGTGTGATGCAAGGGGGTGTATCACCATTGTATCAAACCAGCATCCTGGCAGTGTCCCTGATTCCCATATTTGGCACACAAGCTCAATGCACCATGTCTTTCTACATGGTAGGATTCCTCACAGGCACCTAGATGATAAGCAAAAAACATTTTAATGTTCCTAACCATAGGTATTTCATTACCTTTACAGTGGTATATGTAGTAGTGAGTAATCACCTCCGTTTTTGTCATGTGTCCCCCCCACCCTCATTTGGCTTGCAGGTGATGCAAGCTACCCACTCAAACTGTAGCTTATGACATTAGCCGATAACTACCAGGTAGTTGCCAAACAGATTTTCATCACCATCCTTTCCCAGACATGGTTAAGTCATCGAGTGATTGCTTGGCCTGCTCAAAGCCTCTTTCCATAACCTGGATATATCTGTGAGTGCCTTTCAGTATGACCCTACTATTGCAAGCAGGATGTTTATTGCCTGCTGCATTCTGTACAACATGATCATGCATTGGTCTCATGTGCAGCTGCCACAACAGGTCACCGATAATGGTAGTGCATCTCCCTCTATTGTTTCTTCCACCAGTGACAACAGTGATGGTGGCCAAATGACAGCACCAGCACAGCAACCCCTGTGGCAGGTTTGTGCACAGTATATGGCTGTGCAGGTGAGGAGATGGTGTCTATTTCACAATTAGAGGCCACAAACTTCACCTAATGAAAGTACTAGAAAGTTCATAGAGATAATACTTGATGCATGCAGTGCAATTATCTGTGGGCTGTGCTGAATGGTGCATGGTCATCTTACACTATACATCTGATATTTTCTATATATCAGCAAAAAGTACTTGCATTTGTTAAATATTGCATTTGTCATCATTTGTACAGTGTTAAAGAGTAAGTGGCACAAATGTTTGTTATACTGTCAGGGTTTGAAGGAAGTGTGTAAAAGATGGTGTTATAAAACATGTTTAAGGCTATACTGATATTTTTCACTGCAGCATCCAGAATGTGGTATGATGAATGTGCTGAAATTATTTGCATTAGAATTTTTTTTTCTCTGTCATTTTGTCCTGTGGTATTGCCCCTTCACTGTTTTTCAGATACCAGTAAGAAGTGCAGTATTGGACATGTCTGGAAAGTAGCTGCTAAGTGAATAATGTTTCCCTCTTACTGATGTTGAAAATGTAAGTTATATTTGGAAGGGGTCACACATAGAGGCCCCTAAGAACAGTGTGGGTGACAGTCCCATAGATCATAGGTTCATAGGTTCATAGGTTCATAGGTAGGCATTAGGCTATTGGCCCTAGGACCTATATAAGCCTAGCCAAAAAGGTACCTGGCTTTCGCCACCCAAGATAATTATTTTCCTGTGCCCCTGTCAAGCAGAGCCACAGAGGTGATCCCCAGGGGGAATTTCCTATTTTCCATCCAATCATCAAGATTTTCCTTGAAGAGTACTAATGAGGAGCTTTGTTTGATATAGATAGGTAGTTTGTTCCAGGGTATGGGAAGTCTCTAGGACAGGAATCTATTCCTCCAGCATGTTCTGTTTGTTGTGGTGACAAGGTTTAGGTCCCTAGAGCTTGTAGCTTGGAGGGATTGGGATTTCTTTAAGTGGAGCATGTCCAACAGCTCTGGGTTTGACATAGCTTTGTATGTCAGGCTGAGGTCACCTCTGAGTAGGCGATATGAGACAGAGTAAAGCTGGAGTTTTTTGAGACGGTCTGCGTAGGGCATTGGTTTGAGGTCGGTAATCTTCTTTGTGAGATATTTCTGTGGCTTTTCCAGTTGTAGATGTCTTGTGAGGTACATACCAAAAGGGGTGTTGTACTCTATAATGGGTCTAATAAGTGATGAGTAGAGGGGAACAATGACCTCTTTTTTCCTGGATTAGAAACCTTTTGTGATGAGGTGTGCCACGTAGAAGGATTTCCTGACTACTGTGGCAATGTGATTATCAAAGGAGAGACTACTGTCCACCTGTGTCCCAAGGTCTCTTATCACACATTCAGTGTTAAGTAGACTACCACCTATGTGGTAACTCATGGGTACAGAGTTTTTACCAAAGGGGATGACAATGCACTTTTTGGCATTGAGCTTGAGGCCATGGCTTTGACACCAGGCATCTGTCTCAGTGAGGTCCTTTTGTAGGATGTCCACATCATTAGGAGTTTCGATTATGGCTCCTAGTTTGCAGTCATCTGTGAAATTCATTAGCCAAAGACCTTCTGTGCTAGCCTGTACTTCAGAAAAGTAGATACCAAACAGGAGAAGATTCAGGACTGAACTCTGTGGTACTCCACTTATCACTGGTCGGAAGTCAGATTTGGAGTCTGCTACTTTCACAGTGTGGGTTCTGTCAGTGAGCCAGTTGACAACCCATCTTGTGACATAGGGATTTATACCTAGATTAGTGAGTTTATCTATAATTCCAGAGTGGGAGATGGTGTCAAAAGCCTTGGCAAGATCTAGATAGGCTGTGTGAACCACCTTACCCTCATCCACAGCTTTGGTGATTGCTACAAAGAAGTCTATCAGGTTTAGGAGACATGCTCTGCCTTTTACAAACCTGAAATGGGATTACCATTGTCTTTGTTTATAACTTCCATGATGATACGTTCCATGACTTTGCAGACCATGCTCGTTAGGCTAATGGGGCGGTAGTTCCCAGGGTCCATGGTGGTTCCCTCTTTATGGAGTGGGATAACCATCACTGTGCACCATTCAGTGGGCACAAAGCCTGAGGTGAGGCTATGATTGAACATGGTGCTTAGGTAGGATGCCAGTTCATTCTGTAGTTCATGTAGAACGCAGCCTGGGATGTTGTCAGGTCCCATGGATGCTGTGTTCTTGGCCTTGAAGAGTGTGGTTTTTACCTGTACAGCCGTGATTACAGGAACTTTGCATTCTTCCCATATAGAGATGTGCCCTTTAGGGGATGAGAGGGAGGTAAAGTTAGCACTGAACCTATCTGCCAGGATGTTGGCAATATCAGTTGGTTCTGTATATTTAGTGCCATTGTGCTGTAATTCAGAGCAGATCTGACTGTTGTCATTGAGATTCTTGACATAGCTAAAGAATGCTTTGTGGCTGTCTTTTGAATTAGTGGTGATTTTGTTTTCGTAACTAGCTTTGTAGGATTTTATGAGGGATCTCAGCTTCTTACTGAGGCTGACCAGGGAGTTTCTCCAATCATGGGATTTTACTCTTGCATCCAACAGTTTCTTTCTTCTGTTGTAGAGTTTGTTTATGGCAGGGGACCACCAGACTGGCTTCCTTTTTTTGGAGGATAGCATCTTGGTCCTGTTAGGGATAGCACGATCCATGCATTCATGTAAGTGCTTATAAAGTGCATTTGTGTAGGGTTCAGCAGTTGTACCTCTATTGTCCATCTGCATGGGTGTCATGAGGTTTGCCACTTATGTCTTAAGAAGCGTGAAGTTGGCTTTGGAGAAATTTTTATAGTGGTTTCCCTAATTGGGGGTGGGGGCGGGTGGATGTCTAGGGTGATTAGCTTGTAGTCGGATCTGACCAATGAGGAATTAACCTCTGGTGTGGAACACTGGTCGCCCATGTTGGTAATGACCAGGTCTAGGATATTGCTGCCCCTGGTGGGGTGTGGATAAGCTGATATAAGGCGTTGGAATTTATGAACTCCCGAAAATGTTGAGCAAAAGAGTTGGCACATGAGTAGTTTTCCCAGTTAATAGTGGGGTAGTTGAAATTGCCCATTATTAGGGTGTTAAGTTGTACCCTAATATTTTCCAGTGTATCAAGAAATGAGGAGTGAGAATTCTGGGGCATAGTGGGGGATCTATAGCAAGTTAGTTTGGATTGCGGTCTTGCCCAGAGTTAGTTGCACTTAGATAATCATAGAGGCATTATGCTGAGCAACTAGCCTGGAGGTGTGGATATCCTTAATGAATATGGACATGCCTCCACCTTTAGAGTTTTGGTCCAGGTTAGGTGGCCGAAAGGTGTGGTATGAATTATAGCTTGGTAATGCAGGAGTGCTCTCTGTTGCCTTGAACTAGGTCTTTGTCACTGCACAGATGTCGATGTTCTCCATTTTAAGGAGTGCCTTGAGCAAATGCATTTTGAGGTTTAGATTCTAGCACTGAGTAGCATTACCCTCAGATTTTGCTTGCTTGTACCTGTTATGGTGGTGAATTTGTCATTTGAACCTTGCCTAAAAAAGACACTATAGGGGTGACAAGAGCTTTAGCCAATATCCGGAATCCTAATGGCGATAGGTGCAGCACATCTCTGGCAAAGCATCGTGGTCTGTTGATCATGTCATTGCAGGCAGACAGATACTGGACTCCCTTAGAATGACACCAGAAACTTAGCCAATTGTTGAAGTCAATCATTTTGTCCGTGTACTGTGGTATCATTCTGGGTGATGGCAGGATGCTACTCAGGACTAGGGTCATACCTGCCTGGGCTACAAGATCAGAGATCTCCTTAATGTCTCTTCATGTAGTCCAGAAAGGTATGCCTCAGGTCATTCACACCAACATGGACAATGATAGAGTCATATTTGTACTCGCTGTGGAGTGACCTGAGTGCATGCATTATGTGGCGGAGCCTGGCACTCGACAGGCAGCTGACAGTAATGTTATCCTTGTTTAGCCTGGTGAGTGGAACTTTGGTGTGCCTGACTATAGAGTCACGTATGACTAAAGTGTTGGGTACGTTGTTATGCCTTATGGGCTGTGGTTGAGTGGCACACTGAGTTTGTGGGCTATGTGTCATTTGGGGTGTGTTGGGGGGTGGAAGTTGCTTACGTTTCTGCTTTAGAGATCTCTGTTGCTTGAGCAGATTTTTATTGAGATCCTCCATGAACGTAGGTGTGTGTTTTGTGTTACTATGTGTGTGTTTTGGTGGTGTAGGTTTTGAGGGACTCTGTGATGAGTGTGGTGTGGTGCAAGTGTTTACCTTCTCCTCTTGACTGTCTAGTCCAGTCTTGGGTGAGGAGAGCTTTGCTTCCAGTTTGGCTATATAAGTGCATCTCTCACAGGTTGTAATGTTGGGTGGTAGGAGGAGAGGGTTGTCTGTGTACATGAGGCAATTGCTGCATTGCATTAAGATGCCCAGATTCATCAGGTAGACAGGAGAAAACACCAGGAGCTGACCCTTAGACATGCCTGGATAGGTACTTATTTATTAAGTATTAAAAACTGTTTTCCTCTAGACAAGTGAGGAAAGTTGAGTGCTGTAGTAATTTGTTGCTTATTTAGTGCTTACAATGAGTTCTGAACAGGTGCTGAGCTCAAATAAACAGATTTGAGTGCTAAAACTAAAAAAACTGGCTAGTTCTAAGGGAAATTTTGAACAGGAGACTTTATGGCGCTGGGAATAGTTTAACCTTAGCTAAGCGGCAATGCATAAAGTGTATTTTTTTTAAATATAACAGTAGCAAATGAGCAAACTGATTTAAACAAATTAACCAGTTATCTAATAAAAAGCTGAAAACTGAGCCCTGTTCCAGCAGTCTTCGATCAGACAAGTTCTAACTGCACACTCCTGCCACTAGGGTGCAGGGGAACCTTCTCCAAAAAAAGATGGTCTGGATCAGTGCTCAAGTTATACAAACAAAGGTAGATTCAGCAAGTCTGAATTTAGTCTATGCTACAGCAAACAAGGCATACCAATTTCAGAAAGAAACAGTTCAAATAAGCAGGCACAATAAGCCTTTAACCAGAAACTTCCAGCTCAGAAGGGCAGAATCTACCCTCTCCTCCCACAAGAGTGCAGGCCATACCTTCTTAATGTAAAATAACTGGGCCTGAAGCCCAAGTGCTTAAACCAGAACTAATGCACTTTTAGAATAACAGACACAAAGCCTTCAATCAGCAACTCCCAACTTAGAAGGATGTAAGCTACCTGTCATACCATAACAGTGCAGACCACAAACCTTCTTAATGTAAAACAACTAGTCTGAAGCCCAAGTGCTTCAAACAAAGGCTTAGAATAACAGTTACAATTTAATCAGGCTACTAACAAGCAGTAATAAATGCAGCAGAATAAATGCAATAAAGTAGGAAGAAACACAAATACAGTAAAAGCAGATAAATAACGTACAATTTTTTATATAACAATAGAGAACGAGCAAACTGCTTTAAACAAATTACCCAATTAACCAGTAAAAATGCTCAAAACTGAGCCCTGTTCCAGCAGTCTTCAATCAGACAAGTTTTAACTGCACACTCCTGCTGCTAGGGGGCAGGGGAACCTTCTCCAAAAAAGATGGCTTGGATTAGTGCTCAAGTTATACAAACAAAGCTAGATTCAGCATGCCTGAATGTAGTCTATGCTACAGCAAACAAGGCACACCAATTTCAGAAGGAAGCAGTTCAAATAAGCAGGCAAAATAATCCTTTAACCAGAAATTCCCAGCTCAGAAGGGCAGAATCTAGCCTCTCCTCCCACAAGAGTGCAGACCACAAACCTTCTTAATGTAAAATAACTGGCCTGAAGCCCAAGTGCTTAAACCAGAACTAATGCACTTTTAGAATAACAGACACTGAGCCTTCAATCAGCAATTCCCAACTTAGAAGGATGTAAGCTACCTGTCCTGCCACAACAGTGCAGATCACAAACCTTCTTAAGGTAAAATAGGAGCAAGTGTTATCATGGGAGCTTGATGCTGAGTTGCTGTGATGATGGGATTTGCTGGATACAGGAGAATCTCTTGACAATGACCTAACCATACTGTGTGACCTAGACCTTGACTGACAAGTCTGACAAGGCCAGGTTGCCTTCTTCTTGGGAAAATCCACATAGAGGCCTGCAGCACTCTTTTGAGATATACATGGTTTGTGATTCACATGTCTGCCACACACAGGACAGCTACCCAGCCATGTCCACCTGTGCTCTCAATGTGTGTCTTGTAAGCTTTTATGAGTGAGTGCATGGAGGCAGACAAGGATGCTGCATCTGCAGCCATACTGCACACAAGAATCATGGCATTATCCCTGGCCTCAACCATTCCCATGTACCAGAGAAATTCCTCATGTATACCCTGAAAATCATCTCTACATTAGTCTCAGTGGCAGTAGCCTGGGCTTCAATTATGTCACAGCACATTTGGTCTTGAGTTGCTAAAACTTTGCATGTCTATTTATTTATTTATTTATTCCAGTTGGTGACTGGGGAGGTCCACTGGGCTCAAGAGCCCGTTTTCAGTGGAGGCCCGGGGAGAAAAGCTCCACAGTACAATGTTACATCACATAATGAAAATACAAGTAAAAAATACTTAAACTTAAAATACAAAGAAAAAAAAATATTTGTTTTACATTCAAAAATCGGTGGAAATTCCACAGACAGCTGGTAAAAGCATTCAATACTAAAGTAATTCATAGTTAAGCAACTAGGATGTTAAAATGAGAGTTGTCTTGGAGGAAGAGAGGCATAAATCATAAGGTTGGATGCAAATATATTAGTTACATTAACAATGTAGGATTAAGGGGAAAATTAGCAAGGTATGAAGTTTAGCCAGGAGAGTAGGGAGATGAGAGCTTTGGTGGTAAAGAATAAAGAGTGTGGTTGCATTTTCTTTGAGTTTGCAGGTAGCAGTGGAGTTGTGTTTTGAAGGAGTGTAGGTTGTCACATGTCCTCAGAGTAGAGGGCAGGGTGTTCCATTTTTTAGCTAGGGAATAGGATAGTAGAAGTTGGCCAGCTGGGCGCTTAGGGTTGTGGATGGAAATAAGGTTTTGGTGAGAATATCTAAGGGGTCTGGGGGGGGGGTATATGGTTGAAGAATATTGGATAGTGCAGGGCAGCCAGTAGGTTGGAATATTAGTTTGTGGGCAGAGACTATTTGGAGGTAGTCTAGTTGATTAGGGAGTTCAAGACAATTTAAAGTTTGTAAGGAGGTACAGTGATGAGAGAGGGAATTTGCATTGGTGACGAATTTGGAGATTTTATTGTAGCATACTTCCAGTTTAGAGGTTAGGGTGGAAGATAGATTTGTAAGTAGAGGAGCACCATATAGAAGAGATGGGAGGAGATAAGTAGTGGCCAAGGTCTGTCGAGTAGAGGGGGAGAGGAATTGATTGTTTCTGTACAGTAGGCTGAGTTTTATGTGGGTTTTCTTGATGTTAAGTTGGATGTGGGTATTGAATTTTAAGTGTTCATCAATGGTGACCTCTAGGAGTTTGGCGGAGGGAACGATGTCAATGGTGGAGTTGTTGAGGCTTGTAATATTGAATAAGTTTTTTTCGGTGGGGGTGGATTTAGAGTGAATAAATAGAAGAATCTTAGTTTTGTTAGCGTTAAGTGAGAGGTGGTTTTGGTGCATCCATTTTTCAGTGGTTGAGAAGGCGGCTTGAGTTAGAGACTTGAGATCTGTAAGGTTGGAGGCTTTGCAGATCAAAGTAGAGTCGTCTGCGTATTGGACAATTTTGGTATTGGGAATGGCTTTGTGGAAATCATTAATGAAGATGTTAAATAGCAGAGGGCCAAGTATGGACCCTTGGGGAACTCCTGTGGGGATGGGAAGGAAGCTGGAGGAGGCTTGGCCCCATTTCATGGCTTGGGACCTGTCTGAAAGGTAGCTGGAAAACCAGGATAGGGTATTTGGGGAGATGTTGAGGTTTGATAAATGATTTAGCAGATGAGAGTGGGAGATAGTATCAAAAACTTTAGATAAGTCTAATAGAACGGATGAAACTAATTTGCCAGAGTCTCGAGCTGAATTAACAGAGTGTAAGAAGGAGAGAAGGGCTGTGTTGGTATTATGTCCAGGGCGTAAGCCGTGTTGGGTAGGAGAGAGCAGCTGGTGTTCGGTTAGGAATGGCATGAGCTGCAGGTGAATGCATTTGTCAAGAATTTTGGAGATGGGTGAGAGGATGGCTATGGGGCAGAAGTTGGAGAAGTTACAGTTTTTGCCACCTTTATGGAGTGGAAGAATATAAGCAGAGTGCCATAGTTTGGGTACATAGGACTCGAGTAGTGATCTATTTATCAGGATGCTGATAGGGAGTGCAATACCATCAGAGGCAGTTTTTAAGAAGGAGGAGGGAATGTTGTCAGGGGCAAGGTTTGAGTTTGGACAGAAGTTTTGTTATAAGGAAGGTAGACACAGGTTTAAGTCCAAAGATTGGAGTTGAAGGAGATGAGGCAGAGGAAACTTGGTCAGAGGGATGTGGGGGGGGGGGGTGTTGTTGGGGAAGGTTTTGGTTAGCTCAGCAATAGAAGAGGTGAAGAAGGTATTGAATAGTTTGGCATTTTCTTGGTCAGATTTGCTAGTGTCAGGGCAGGGGTTGTTAGTTGTACCAGGCTTAAGGAGAGAGTTAATGGAATTCCAGAATTGTTTAGGGTTTTTTGCATGGGTTATTTGTAGATGGTTGTAGTAGGACTTTTTGTCTATTATGACTTGTTTTTTGGCTAGGTTTCATAGTTGTTTGTATTTAAGTAGGAATACAGGTTGTTTATGATGTAGATAGCTTTTCCAAGATTTATCTCTTTGTTGCATGATTTTTTTGGTTTCTTTAGTTAGCCAAGGAGCAGTCTTGGCTTTAACTCTTTTTGTTCATATTGGAGCTAGTGAGTTTAGGACAGTAAGGAATTTGGAGTTGAAGAAATCAACGGCTTTGTCTAGGGGTAGGGTTTTTAGTGGGTTCCAGTTGGTGTTTTTAAGGGAGTCAGAGAAGGTGGAAAGGTTAAAGTTAGTTAAATTACGAGTATGTAAGAGTCTGTGGGAGAAAGAGGAAGAGGAAGTGGTTCTGTGGGTGAAGGCAGGGAGGTGGACTCCTAGTGGGTCGGGAGTGACACTAGATGTAGTGGTTCTGTTAGGGTGAGACACCAGGATCCAGTCTAGGATGGAGCCTGTGAGATTAGGTTTGTTGGGCCTGGTGGTAGAATTAATAAGTTGAGTAAAGTTGAAGAGGTTGATAGACATGGTGGGATTATGGTTACTGATTTTTTGCCAGTCAATATTTATATCTCCCATTATATAGGTTTCATAGTTAATGTTTGAGGAGGTCCAAGAGAGGATATCTTCCAAGGTTTTGGTGTTGTTACCAGGAGGAATGTAAAGGGAGATGATGCAAATACTTTTATGGTCATTTAATTTTAGAATGCCACTTACTAGTTCAACATTATTAAAGGAAGGGATAGGATTTGGGAAGGGAGTGATGGATAAGTGATTGGAGTAGATTAGTGCTACACCACCACCTCTTTTATTTAGGCGGTCAGATCGGAGAGAGTGAAAACTGGGGGGAAGGAATTCAGTATCAGTTATGTGTGGGTTTAACCAGGTTTCTGAGATGGCTAATATGTCAGGTTAATTATGGTTAAACCAGGCATGGAAGGGGGTAATTTTATTAGCTAAGCTAATGGGCTCTGAAACATGTCTTTACCTGGCACCACTGTGTACGGGTGTGACACTGGATGTTGAATGTTATTACTGCTGCCACTGAAAGGATAGTCTCCTCATCGAGTGATTCAGGCTATGCACAAGAAGCAAGTGTTACTGCATGGAGTTCACCCCACTGTAATGACACGTCTTTATTGTGCTGAGTATATGAACCCATGTCACTGACTAAGGAGTTATGCATCTTTGTAGTGCAGTGTAGTTTAGGGGGACCCTACTGGTACACTTTGTGACTGTATGCCACTGTCCTCAGACAATGTCACAAGTATGAGATTAGAGAATCATAGCTGACAGCCATTCTGCAGTCAAAATCAGTCTGCTGTAGTAAGGAACAGAGTATGGTTGCTTTTCAGGACTGATATTAATATTTTGGGGGCTCCCATCATGTTTTAATCATAGGTGCTCCACAGCAGGAACTGTGCTACTCTACTATATTGTGCCCCTCACCCTAGCAACCCATCCACAACTCCCCCCTCCTGGCAATCCAAGCACCCGATCTCCACTATCGCCTCCGTCATTATCTTCTCTTTTCTCTGTTGACCCCCTTCTTCCACTTTCTCAATAGATTCAAGTTTCCTTACTTTAGATTACTCACCGACAGTACGTTTCATTGACAAATAACACGCACATAGGCCGACTAAGATGTAGTTGCATTCTTGCTGTAAACCTCCATGCCACACCAAGGTAACCAGCTACACAGAAGGCACAGTCAGTCAACCATCATTCACACTAATACCAGGTAATAAAGTCCACCTGATCAATCAGATGCTCTGTTTAAAACATTATTCATGCCATTACCTGTTACATACTTCATCCACTCATTCTGACTGACAAACCTATCACAGCCAACAGCCATTTATTGAATCATTCATGTACAAGATAAGTATGTCTTAATCAGCCAGTACATCATATTATTCCCCATATATAGCCCCACTAAATGTAAGCAAGCAAAATTACCATATATACCATATTGAATATATTCGTAAGTTTTAATTATAGTGCAGTAATATAGAGGGTTATGATTGGGTCTCCAGTCATACTACGTTATTATGTACTTGAGACAAGGATGTCATGAAATCCACCTGGAGAATGAAGCTTGAGAGGTAAATCTTGACATCCATGTTAAGAACATATAATAATGGGTTATTATCAGTGAGACCCAATCATAACTCTTTGTAGTACATGGGGTTTAATCTACTCCATGAACTACTAGTTACAGAAAAAAAAGTGTTTTACTGGGTTTGAAAGCCAGCAAAGCACTTGGTGAGTGCTGTCCCGTAGACAAAATTGCAGGAAAAAATCAGGGGCTGTTTTTAAATACCTCACTAATTTAAACACTGACATCTGTAAACTTTTGTGGTTGCATGAGGAAAGATATTCAGGAACTGTTGCGAGTGAAGGAACATATCTTTCCTGATACCAGACTGTAACAGCTCTTAGGGAGTATGTAACAAATGTTGCACACCTCTGAACGTGCTCTTACAGTTGGGTCTTGTGTACAGAAGCATGTAACAGGTTTATGTTTTTTTCCAGTTTTTGAGCCTAATCAGGGTGCTCCATGCACTACAAAAACATAAGCATATATATTAGCAACAAACAATTCAGCTAATTATCATGCTACACATTGCTTACCTTCTAAAAATCTGAAGTGATCTCAGTAGTCAAAATATGATAAAAGAAATGAATAAACTCAGTTTAATGCAGGACAAAAACAGTTAAAATCACATGTTAAACTTCATTAGTCCTTTCAACAACAAAAATTGTTTTGTTGTTCATGCAGCTAAAACAAAGCAGTAATATGTTAGCTGCAAGAAATCAACTGAGTGAATGCACTGTGGCTGTAATAGGAGAGCTATTCAAATATCATTTCAGCATAATGAGTTCTGATATGTGAATGGATAGAAAGGTTGGCATGGTAGTTTTGGGAACCCCTGCAGAATTAACAAGGACATGGGGATACAGCAGAATTAATGGAATCAACAGAGGTATTACAGGAGTAAAGATATCAGGCCACACCCCTTGAGAAATGATGGATTTGTGGATCACAATTAATAATATCAATGTCCTCCAGCAGGATCGATGTAGAGAAGCTTCCAACAGAACTAAGAGAACTGGAGAATCTAGCAGGATTGACAAAGTCAGACTCTTAACAGAATTAGTTGAAATTAGGGCCCCATCCATATTAAAAGATTAAGAGTGTTCTGGGAAAAATTGGCTCATGGACCCTAAGAAGAGGAAAAAAGGAGCCTTTGTGGAATCAAGAATTCTCAGCAGGCTTGGCAGTCAATGGGGCCTTAAGCTGAACTAACAAAGTCAAGGGATCACAAATACCATTGAATTAATTAGCTCCCAGTCATAATTAACAGAGAGGGTTGTCACATGCCCAGTCTTCCTTTCTGTGTGGAAAACTGAAAGCTGATTAGGAAATCAAGAAAATTACTTTACTGACTTGAATACTGGAGTTTCCAAAGTCACCACCTCAAGGTACTCAGTTTTGTTCAAACATTGCTTCAGGATGATGTCATTGTATCTGAGACAGATTAGAAAAAAAAGACATTTACTTGCCAAAATGATAAGCAGAGGTGCCCATTTGTGCATCCATGTCATAAAATGGGCATAGAAATAGGGATAGAGTATGGAGGACAAAAGGTAGAGAAAAAAAGTTATTGCTTTTATTTTTTTTTTTGCTTGTTAAAAGTTTAAGGTGTGTTTTAGTAAAAACAATGTCCACCAACAAGATTTCACTAATTCAAGGGGCCAATGTAAGTGACAAAACATTTAATGAAATCATGATGTCTGCTACTTGACAAAATAGATACCCACATAACTAAGTCTGTCACTACAGCCAGTGATATATTTGAATTTTAAAAGACAAGTAACAATTTCAAGGCGTAGGATTCTTTCTCATATTAGAGTTATTATCCATTTGATTTATTTAGGTATAGTAGATTGCTGTACTAGATTTTGTTTGACAAACATGAAACAAAATATCAAAGTGAGATAATTTTCTGTGATTGAGGACCACCAGGATCAGGGGGGGACTTAGCAACCATTGGGTTTGATGGTACCTAAAACCAGCTATGTTGCTTTTAGTGCTGACCCTGTGAAGTAATATGTCAAAATGTAGTTAATGTGACATGTAACAGGTGGAATTACTTTTTTGTATAGATCGATAGGATGACCATATTTATTATGCATCATTTGTAGACTTTGTGCTGCACCTGATGTTGATAGCATACATGATGATGAAACATGTAAGGGTGATATGTCCCCATGTGTCATGCCAAATTCATCTTAGCATAATATAATAAAATGAGCTACACACTTACCTTCCATGTTGCCTAATTGTGGTTGTTGCAGGAGTCAACACCACCGCTAATGATTCCAGCCGCATCCTCATCTGCATCCAAATTGTAGATCAGTGTGTACTAGCTGTGTCTTTAAGAAGCATATCAAGGACTGAACATGCACATATAAATACCAGACAGGTGCTATTCCCAGTGCCAGTTTGAGAGTGCAGCCAGAGTGAGCATGTATGATTGCTGTCATTAGTTTATATATAAGTTACTTAAGTTAAAGTCAGCAAACTTCTATCATGATGTGTTTATATATAATAAAGCTGCTTGAACAGAGCCCACTAAGACTCTTCTATTATGTCCAAAGTAGGACAGCGACATGGTGTCAGAACTGGGATTGCAGAGAATAGTATTCAGAGCCATGAGGTGCAGAGATGACAGTGAAGGTAAACTAAGAGAAACGACCATGAAAAAGAGCCAGAAAAGAATCAAAGGTAATGGGAATTCGCACAAACTGCTTATTTTATAAAAAATATAAAATGGAGTATTACAAGGGCACAAACCACATTATTAAACAAGCAGGAGGCACAAAAGGTTTATTAACTAAGGGAAATGTTTAAAATTAAGATATTTGACAAAATGATTATCAGAAAAGTAAAATGAGCATGTTTAAAAGCAAAATGAGTATTCTAAAAGTAAAATGAGTATGTTTAAAGCAAAGTGAGTGTGTTTAAGGCAAAACGGGCATGTTTAGAGTAAAACGAGCACAAGAAAGGTACAATGGGCATGAAAAGAGATTAAAAGAGCAAAACGAATATAATAAGGGCAAAATGGTCACATTAAGCATAAATAAAGCAAGGCGACTGCATGTTTTTTGGCAATGCGCTGTGTCTTGGCATAACTGTGACTTTGTATTGTATCAAGGGCATAATTAGAGTTATTTGAAGTGTCTCAAAGTGTGTAAAAGTGCTTACAGTGTGTGCTTATTACTGTGTATGTATTCTGAAGAGTTTATTTGTGAGCAAAGTGCAACTATTTTGTGAAGTACAGTCAAAGTATAGCCATTTTGAAAAGTTTCTTGTGCTAGGTATGTCTATTCACAAAGTGCTGCCATTGCAGAGTGTTTCTTGCACTGTAAAGAATTACCTAACAAGGTACTACCATTTTGGGGAAATTTCAGTGTGCTATGTACAGTTTATTGACAAAGTGCAGTTCACTCACATCGTGTAGATATTTGATATGTTTCTTACACTAATAAGAGGTGATTTCTTGGAATACAATAATTTCCACTTGCATTTGATCAGAATATTGCAGAGAAGTGGAGAATATTTGAGCAAGCAGCTTATCCAGATAAAGATGCACAGACCAGAGGATTCATTTTGCTAAACTTAGCTGAGTCAGAGGCCATAGAAAGAGAGTGTTCATTTGTGTATGCACCTGCAGTGTATGAGGGAGAAGGTGAAAATCATCTTATTGTTGTACAGTCTGAATCAAGGGAAGACCCTGAGTAGAGTATTTGAAGCGCAAGCTCAGAGAAATTTGTAATCCCCAGACAAACATTACATTAGACAGGCGTTTGTTTTACAGGAGAGGTCAGAAACCAGGGGAAACATTTGCAGCCTATATAACTGACCTGAGAAACAAAGCCAAAATATGTCAGTTTGGTGACTTAAAAGATGAGTTAATAAAGGACAGGCTTGTGTGGTATTAATAGTGCTGCTGCAAACAAGATTTTGTTTTGTGACAGTGATTTAACATTGAGTAAAGCCATTGAGATTTGTCAAATCCATGAAGTGGCAGAAAAACACACACGTATGCTTGCAAGTGACAAGATCATGGTTTCAGCAGGCTCCAGAGCAAATGCAGATAGCATGCAGCATGTGGCAAACAGAAGTAGACCTAAGCATATTTTAGCCACAGCCCCTGCTGGCTCACCAAGGACACCACATAGCTTTCAGGCAAGTTCTATGACTAGTTCAGTTGAAGGAGCATGTTCCTCAGTGCAGTACAAGCGTGAATCAGCAAAACCCAAGTCCAGCTTTATTGTTAACTGTCACAATTGTGGTGCAAATCATAAGTCTAAAAGAAAGAAATGCTTAGCATTTGGTCAGCAATATCACAAGTGTAAAAAAATGGAACCATTTTCAAAAATTTTGTAAATCTCACACAGTTATAAAGAAAGGTCACACAAAAGAGCAAGTTGATCAAGTAGAGCCGCAGCAGTCAACTTTCTATGTAGATGGTGTATTAGTAATTGGTGAGAGAGTTGATGCAGTGAATTTATTGGCAAAGAGCGAAGTGTTTTGTACAGTCCAGATCAATGGTAAATGCACAGAGGTTAAACTAGACACTGGTTCAAAATGTAATGTTATATCAGCAGACACATTTGCTAAAGTGAGAACTAATGAACAACTCAATATGGCCAGTAATGCGAAGCTTGTTGCTTATGGAGGTAAAGAAATTCAAACCGAAGGCTTAGTGATGCTTTCATGTTATTTGGCTAAGAACTGTTACAGCTAGTTATTCTATGTAGTCCGAAGACCAGTACAGTCTTTATTGGGTCTCAAAGACAGTCTGAGAATGAATCTGCTTTATTTTATAAAAGAAGTTCATCACATAAGTGCATGTCCTAGTTCCATTTTTTTCTGAAGCCATTTTCTCAGAGTATACTGATGTTTTCGATGGCAAGTTTGGCAAACTTCCAGTTGTGTATTCCATGAAGTTAGACCAAGAGGTCACTCCAGTAGTCAGACCAACAAGAAGAGTTCCAATAGCTATGCAGGATAAAATTAAAGCTCAGTTGGATAAACTGATACAGTAAGGTGTAATCTGTCCAGTTACAGAACCAACTGAATGGGTGCCATGTATGGTAGCAGCTCACAAAAAAGGCTCGGATGAAATCAGAATATGTATTGACTCATGCATATCAAGGACTAAATGTGCGCATATAAATACTAGGCACTTGCTACTTCCAGTGCCATTTTGAGAGTGCAGCCAGAAAGTCAGCATGTATGATTCAGTAATTAGTTTGTATATAAGTTACTTAAGTTAAAGTCAGTAAACTTTTATCGTGATGTGTTTCTATATAATAAAGCTGCTTAAACAGAGTCCATGAAGACTCTTCTATTGTGTCCAAAGTAGGAGAGTGACACAAATCATCACCCCTGGTAGAGAGAAGATGATTTGCATCTGTGTTAAAGACTGTTATTGGAAAGAGCCATCATCAGTGCTGCTAAGAGCAATGGAATTTGCCTAGCCTTTGTCATGGCATAGCCCACCATGTCATTTGCTCTTTTCCTACACCATGTCAAGGTATGGTTCCTTCCCCCTACTATATTAATATTAGTCATTACTTGATTCCACACCTTAGCTCTCTCTCTCTCTCTCTCTGTTTTGGCCCCCTTTTTCCAAAAAGGCATTTTCCATATGTCCTTAGAGCATCCATAAGGATGTAATTTTCCTCAGGATGGAAGTTATCGCTCCTGTATTTTACTCCTTGTTGCTACTGCATTTTATAATATTGTGAGAAAATCACATCTGCCTCTCTTTTATTAAAGGCTTTCATGTACCTTAGAGTTTGATACTTTTACATTGAACATTGGAGTGGTACTTGGCTCCACAAAGCCAAATTTGCACGGTAGCCTTTTCATTTCTTATTTTGGCTGTTTTACTACTGTGTAACAACAATAAATTGATTTGTAGTCAATTTTCTTAAAGCACTGTGTTTTACACTTTGCCAAGATATGTACTTTCAGCTTTAAAACAGAGAGAAAGGGTCATGCCTTACAATTTACGCTTAATACAACTAGAATAGTTTTATTGTCATTGTGATATCTACAACTCTTTTCTGTATCACACTATAAAATACAGGTGAGCAATTTTAAGTACTGTCACAGGTAAACTAAAAGTATAGTAACTTAGGACCGTTTTCTGTGCAGTATATATGTGTAGTTTTCAGTGGCATGATAAGACCATGAACGTATGAGCTTTTTCTATAAAATATATAAAAGCATATGACTTATATAACCTATGATTGCAACTGTATTCTACTGGAAAATGCAACAATTATACATAGGATGTGAACTGAATGGCAGACATGAAACAGAAAAAATAATTATTCTGCCCAATGACTGCAAAATCAAGGACTCTTCTTTAGGCCAGGAAGCTAAAGAACTATAAAGGAAGAATTAGAAGATTCTTTAACCAAGAGCCTGTCAAAAATCTCACTAGCAGTTACATGTGAATGCGTGCTCAATTTCATATGTGGGTTCTGTATGGGAAAGGCATAGACCACATATCGGGAGAGTCAGAGAATTGAAAGAAGAAAAAAAAGAGAACAGATATCTGCCCTGGAGCTTGTATTGTGTACAGACGTATGAGTTATTGTTATTTGTCTGTAATGTGTTCAGAAAATCCAGCCAGTTTAGATTAGGGCTCAGTAATTCTTTTAGTCAGTAAAAGGGAAAAATCTAGCTATATACAGATATTTTTCCCTGGAATCTGTTTAAAGGATTATCTTCTGTTCCCTTTGCAGTTCCATATTCCTCTATATTTTAAAGCAGTTCCATATTCATCTGTATATTTAATATTATTGCTTAACTCATTCTTCCCTAATTAAAACATTTTATTTATTCACTTTTAAATAGCTTGTGGCTGACCATCTATTTACTTATGCATTAATTGATAAGAAAATATTTCTTGTCAAATGGAGACAAGCTGCTGCCATACTCCTCTAAATAGTCAGACTGCCCTACTACACACTATCACTGTTGTTTCTAATTACATGGCTTACTATTTCAAATATTGCAAAAATAAATGCATGGATCCCACATCTAATAAAAATAAAAGAGCTGGAAAACAATAAAGCTCCAAAAATTGGTGGCATAATCACTGAATTGTACAGATTTTCCCTCAGAGAATGGTTAATTTTTCCATAAAGTACTATAAGATATCCAAACTAACCAAAGGGTTCCATCTTCAAGGAAATTTTCTTTAATACCTGCCATTTTAAAAGAGAGCAAGGATCTCACGATTTGCTTAGCTTATGGTACTATTTTTATTATTAAATATTGACTACAAACTTTTCACTTCAGTTATTACACAAAGACTGAATGATTCAGTATACTACAATTAATTACTAATAATCAGACATGGTTTATTCATAAAATACAAGCTTAAGATAAAATAAAAAGAATTTTAACATGAGTAGACTTGACAATTCATGGGATTCAATAAATATTGCATAGGCTTCGCACGAAGCCTACAGAGAGTTTCGTGGCTGGCAACAGTGTTGCCATCCAGGAAACAGTGTAAAACAACATGGATAGCAAACCTGTGTACCTATGAGCGAACTCAGTTAGTTGGATTGCACTGAATGCCAAAATGATTACCAGGGTTTAGTAATGTATATGGTCCAAACACAGTACAGGACAGTGTATACAGTGTACAGTATTGTGAAATCCCATTCCAGGCATTCTGTACAAAAGTTGTGTAAATGATCTGTAAGGGTAGATGAACTGCCATTTAAAATAAACTGTCAAGGGAAGTGTGTGTATTAAATATGGACACACAGATGAGTTATAGAAATGAACAAAGGGAAGGAGTACAGGTGAAACATCCTAATGTACTGCAAATGAGGGCATATCAATGGAAGACAGTTGAAGCAGGAACACTTATCACATATCAATATGGTAAAGTATGGACTGCACAGTGAAAATGTATATTATGTGACTGTCACAAAAGGTAACATAATAATGGAGAAGATGTCTTTGTGAGATAGGCATCCTGACATGATCAATGCAGAGGACTTCTATCAAGGATTTTATATAGAAATGGGGTAGGGTGCATATTGTGAAGCTGTGCAAACTGATTTCCCTGAATATGACCGTAATGTCTGCAGAGGTCTCCAATGAGTGGGACACAGGAAAAGGCTCATGGACAACAGTAGACAGAAGCACGCACAATCATGGACAGTATCAGAATAATACCACCAGTAATCTCATGTCTCTGACACAACATATGTGATTCTGAGTGGTCATAGATGGTGCTGCACAAACACACTTGTATAACTATTATGACATGTCAGCAATATATGAGGGTAATCAAGCACACCATCCTGACACAGTAACATTGCTAGAGATTTTACGAAGGACACTGCTATACGTGTATGTGACATTAGGATCACTACAGGCTAGTTGACTGGTGTGCATGGCAGATATATATGACATAATCCAGACTGTCATGAATCTAACCCATGCCATCAATGTTGTCAAACAGCTATGTATGTACTGTGCACATTACCAGAACAGGTACCACACATGCATCTGGTGTAACATCTTGATGGGTGTTCCACACCATCAGACAGTAATGTTTATGCAACAAAAAAAAATACCCAGGTATGGCCAATAAGATGTCAGACAGCTCACTGTGGCAAAGGTGGTACACTTCAGTTACACATCACTGAAAGATGTGTAGGGAGGTACTTGAAGAAGGGTGCATTGCACTCAGTTATTGGTGTGATGAAATCCTTGAACTATGGAGGTATTATGGCCTTTGATGTGAATGTCTTTCACATACTCAGTAGTTGTGTTACATACAAGGGAGTAGTCATCACTGTGGCCATATGCTGGTGGATGTTCCACATACCATCTACCCAAAGACATAGCATCTGTATCATATTATCACATGATGAAAAGAGCGAACTGATAATAATGAAATAACAAAAAAGCGAACACACGGAACAGCAAAGTTTTTCCCAGGGAAAAAATTTGCTACTCTGCAAAAAAAAAAAAAAAAAGGTTCAAACACAAAATGAAGAGGCAGGGCTTCACACCCCACACCCCCTATTGTGGGGGGGCTGTACCCCCCACACCCCCCTATTTAAATATACCAACACCAAGATCGCACCATAGTGGAGGAAATGGCAAAGTCCCGAAGACGGCCCACTGATTTTTTTCCCTGGGAAAAAAATCGATGTTCCGTGACTTCGCTTTTTTCTCCTTTCGACATTATCAGATTGATGAAAGAGCATTCGCTCTTTTCATCATCCGATAATGTGATATAGACCCGGGACATAACTCATATACCAGTTGGTCTGCTTATAGGGTGCAATGTCTATATTAAGCTTGGGATGTGCATTTGTTTTCATAATGTAACAAATCCCCCAATGTTTTTGCTTATTCTCATGTGTTGTCATGGCTGTGGAAGCAATCTTTGGTGTGTGTTGATACTGTCTGTATTATGCTAATATCACAGCTGGAGTTAATGGTTGCTCACAATCTGCAGTCCTTCAGACAGCTGTTTGGACACAGGATGTATATGTCATTTGTGACGTCTGTGACTTAAATAATGGATAGGAAAGGGCCTAGCAGACAGACCTGATGTACGGACCTGATCACTGGACCTGAGATAAAGGTCATTTCACACATTACAACAAATTTAGATGCCATGTATGTAATCCACTGGTCCACCCACTTGGTGATATAGGTATTTATAGCCACATCTGACAGTGTTGAGTGAATACCTTAGTATGGATTTGTGTCAAATGCCTTGGCCTGGTCAAGTTCTACAGGATGATAGTGTTGTTATTGTGCATGCCCTCGATGACCTCTTTGATAACATCTAACAGATGTAACAGACATGGATATAGTATTAACAACTCACACAGGTCTGTTTCACACAGTGGGATATTACTAGTGTCCATTTAGAAAAGGTCTATGATGACATGTTGTTCTACCTCACAGATGAGGAGAGTCAGGATGTGTCTATACATGCATGCATCAGGTGCTGTTTCCCAGACTCAGATGGATGCATGTTGATGTACACCCTTCTACGGGAACATAGTCCTTGTGGAGGGTGTGTTGAAATGTGTATTCAACCGTGTCAGGAATGTGTATGTGCCGAGTCATGCTACAGGTGGCCTGTGATGTCACAGCCCATTGATTCTGTGTGACAGACCTGGATGAAGGTTAGACAGTGCATACTGCCAATCTAGCCTAGGGTTTTGACAAAATCCCCCACTCAGGTATCACTGAGAAACTCTCCCAGCTGTGGATTAACTCTTATGTCACTAGATGGTTAACCAATTAACTCACCAACAGAACACACACACTGTGCTTAGCCCTTTATTGTTTGGAATCTATTTCTTGACAGTCCAAGCTAAAGTATACATCCTTTGACTTGCCAAGTTTGCTGATTCTTGCATATTGGGTGCAATCATTGCGTCCACCAATGATGATAACATACTACAGGAGGGGCTAACACAGACAAATGATTGCTGTCAAAGCCACATGGTCTACAAATAAACGCAAAAATGTGCCTTTATTTATGTGAAGTGGAATTCCCTGCTTATTACAGCATTGACAATACTCCCCCTATGCTGAAACCCAGGGGTGCAAGACCTGGGAACACACATAGATAGCAATCTGAAGTTCAACCACCAAGTATCCACAGTGGTATGGAAAAGCTATGTTGTCCAGCTCATACATCAGGTCATCATATTCAGAACTGAGGTTTATATAACAGCATTGTACTTGAACCTCATCAGAACACTAATAGAGTATAATGCTCCCTTTTGCATGTAGCTCACCAGAAACCTGGAGCAGCTTGAGAGACCACAGTGGTTTCTCCCCAAGAAATTACAGGACATACAAACCATGGCATGATGTATGTGTATAGACTGAAAGCCCTGTTACTGTAATTTGTATCATATATTATGAAATGACTTTTGCCTGGTCTCCAGGCCAGTCTCTGACATTGCCCTGGTGGGAATACTGCACATCCACAAATCAGCTACAGCTGACAACATCAGCAGAGTCTGGTGAGAGGAAGATGGTAATAGCAGTGTCCCAGATGCTGGTGTAAAATGCACTCTGTAATGTCAAACAAGGGCACAGACACCTAACCCCCCACTGACTGCAGTGAGACCAGAGCCCCTACCTAAGTGCATTGACTATAGAACTCTGTTTTAAGGCAAACATCACAGCTAAAGTCTGACTTGGAGAGTGTCAGACAACACTTTGCAGCTGATGACAGCAGTGTGTCTGGTGAGGAGAAAATGTTAATAGGAGTGTCCCTCATGCTGGTGTGAAATGCACTCTGTAATGTCAAGCAAGGGCACAAACACACAGACAGTGGCATTTCATGGAAGTAACCACACCACTGATGAGCCATTCACTGTCACTTGGCATTGATGCACTTTGTCAAATTCTGTGCTAACACAGAAGCAAAAAAGTGAAGGACTCCATTGTTTTTTTTGGTACTTATGTGTGTTGTGTGCAATTCTATTTTTTGACCGGATTATAGGTGTTAAAATGGAGTAGATAGGAAAGTGGTGATATGGGGAGCAAGCTGGGTAAGAACAAAGGGAAAGCAATACAGGAATGTGCAGGAGGGAGGTAGGAAAGAAGCATAGCTATCCATTTCTTTAACAGTGTAAACTGAAACTATGTTCAGAATATTAGATGAATTTGGACTGTCACCTCCACAAAGAGGGGTGACAACAACACAATCATGTTGTATATCCAATTGGACCAAATCAAATGTGTCAAGAAGATGTGTATGAAAAGGAGAGCTATGTATGGGACAAAATTTTTTTGTGGAACAGATGCCCAGACAAACAAGACAAGAGACAGGAATGGTAAGGGACACAAGAGGTTGGGGGAAACCATGACTGGGGTGAGGGGGAGGATAACACAAGCTCATGCCAGTCAAACATGGAGACAGTGAGAATCTAGACCTCATCCACAGGGCTATCATCACTTTCCCCTTACTCTGCTGGCTGTTGGAGTGCTTGCCATCTTCTCCTCGTATGGACCATGAGAGAGAGCAGCCTCTCCATCCAGTTTAGATGTGCACTAATGGTGTGGTGCACAAGCCTATGCATCAACCCTGGCATCTCCTGGTGAGCTGGTGCTGTGGTACCAGCTGCTGGAGTAGTGCTACCTGAGGGCACAGATAGTTCAGAGGCAGCAGAGGCAGTGTTGCCAGGTTGGGTCCAGATTTGAAGCTGATGGAGCAGGGGCAGGCTGACCCACTGGGTCTGGCCTACCTCGCTGTGCTGAGAAGCATTTAGTGATTTGTTACAGATGGATGACATGGAGACAGTCTGACAACACATAATAGAAAATAAAAAAGAGATAAGGGTTGGAGTTTGAAAAAAAAAGCGATAAAATTAATGTCATCATATGTGACATACAATGCACTATCACAATTATATAACTATTTTTTCTGAACTATTATATTTAAGTGTACATCCAATCAACTACAAACTATAATTACAGATTGCTCAAAGTAATCCTTGCAATGTCCATATATTGCACATATGGTTGCTCCAAGAATACTGATTACAATTAACACCAGGGCATTTATGTCACTTGTATAAAGTTTAATTTATGTAATATTATGAAAGAAATGCAGTATTGTATAATTTCTGTTCATAGCATTTGAACCCACAACCTTTGATTACAGTCTTACACTTGACTCCTAAAGTTGGTTTATGCTATAGACTTATGCATGCATACCTGCTTTTACACTTGGGATATGCATGCTCACTTTGCTACTATTGTATAGAATACCAAAAAAATCTTTCATTAACATTTAAACCTGCAATAATACTTCTGTTGTACTGCATACATACTACTCACTTCCTTCAGTCTCTCCAGATGTTCAGCATGAGCCTGACAATTCAACTCTATTTTAGCATTAGCTGTGAAAAGCAAAGGAAAGAACAGAAGAGCATTATGCATACCAGTTTTGCCTATATTTAGCTTTAGATGTATTAAAATTTCTCTTTATTAGCATACTTACACAACTGTGGGATGTCACCAGTTTGAAATTCAGTCAACCACTGATTGAGAGTATCCCTCTTGCACCTTTGTAGGTCATCAAAGTAGTGCCTACTCTGTTCTCTAATGTGTGGGATACCAGTTGCACTGGATACATCCTTAGCCAAGCTACTCCAAGCATCAGACTTCTAATGGGAACCAGAAGAGTCCCCCTGCAGAAGCCTTTGGCTGTGGTGCTTTACCAGGAGTCCAGTAAATATCTTGGACTCCTGAATACCCCCTGTTCCCTAAATTGGGCATCTTCCCCTCTAATGTCAGACATGTCTAATGCCAAATGTAGAGCAATGGCAACTAATGATTTCCTGCCAATTCCTGTTACCGTGTTCACTGGTAGTGCACAAGCACAAGAAATTAAGCCAACCTAATTTGCACAATGTTAAGTAGAAGAGCAACAGTGCCAAACAGTGAGAAAAGCAGTTTTTGAAACTGGAAGGTTAATCTGACACTTGACATTAGTTGGAGGGGTGTTTCCTGCTGTAGGTTGGAAATAATTTTTTTAAAATTGGAAGGTAACTGTTAGATGAGTTAACTTTGCAGACATGCATTGAGGGCATAAATTTCATGACCTGGCACATTTTTTCTGGCTTTATACATTGATAAACTTGATTTTAAAGTGTGTGATTAAAACCTATGCATAAAGGACAAAACAGTTTCCTCCACAGCAATGATTTCCATCTTTGCCACAGAAGAAGTGCTGTTTAGACATACTCATGAATCATTCTTAAATACAGCTGACAGTTTGAGGTGTTCACCATGTATGTGTGTGACCCGACAAGGTTCTTGTATATAGATATATAAAAATGCAGCTCTGTATTATCTCTCTCTGTGTTTGTTGCTCATTCTTGTCTTATCTGTGCAGTAATCTGAGATATGCAGTCTATAAGGCATTCTGTGTCATTGTCCTTAAAATGTGTGAGGATATTAAATGGCAATAATATACAGTTGTCAACAAAATGAAGGGGAGGTTGGATGTTACTGAACAGAAACTGTGAAACATATGCTGCTTACTTACATTTAAAACATTGATACAATTACTTCTACACTTTGTAAGTCAAACCTGGCTGACACACCCACTAGAGGCAGGGCAGTCTGAATTGTTGTTTTGTTTTCCTTCCCCTTACCAGTAATCATTTACAGTTGCTAATGGCAATGCAGACAGTCCTAGGTCCGAACACTGAGGGAGTGCCTGCACTATGTATACATGTACTACATGGAGCCAAGTAATTAGGATTTAGCAATTCTAATGAGTTCACACCTCGTTTACATCTTCACTGTGCTCACAGCCCTGAATCTATACCATAAAATGGGAACTGTGCAAAAAGGAAACCGGAAGGTGAGGAGACCAGTTTATGTGGATAACACAGAAGAGAATATTTCTTTGGGGTATATCTGCACAGAAGACTATTGACATTGATAATGTATGCTTACATTTTTCTGCTATATACCACATATGCTGAAATGTCATTAAGAAAAATGCATTAATATATATACATTAGCAAATGCTACTTTTATTTGTATGCATTTCTTAGAAGTGCACTGATGGCATGGGCATGCTCGTTAGGGTATTTCACTTTTTCAGATGCAAAGCTTTATTAATTTTCATCACAAGTGCTAATGTTATAACTGTTTTCTGTGTACACTCTTCTATTGTTATTTCCTTGAAATGGTAAATGTCCTAAATTGTCAATGACACAGGGGTGTTAGCCTTCTAGGATGGACCATACACACCTCTAGGGAAGTGCTGGCCACAAGTAGACATAACTGGCAATAGCTTAAAATGGAATGTTCTGTGTTAAATCTGTAGACATGTTTCATGGGCAGTTCATTTGATGGTACTTTTAACATTTTACTGATGTTTAATGTGTCAATTGCCTTTTTTGGGGGGGTGGGAGAAAAAAGTTGCTTTTCTGTTTTGGCAGAAACAAGATATTTTGCTATCGTTACTCTCCTTGTTGTGCATTCAACCTTGCTCTGTGTGTGATTGTAATATGTTACAACTGCACAATTTCTTTTTTTATATTTCAATATCTTGACTGTTTTGTTTCTCCAGTGAGTAATATTGAAATGCTACCTTTTATGTGTTATCTGTAAACGGGACTTTTAGTTAAGTCATACTTATGTGCATTATCCTGTTGCTGTGTTTTAGGTCACCTAGGGGTATGGCACCCAGGCATCCCAATCCCTGAAACCTCCCCTTCAGTGACCCTGAGAATCAGGTCATTGTAGAAACATTTAGGTGACATGGTGTCTTTCTGCTTGAGAGGGGTCATGGAGATATCTCAGGCAGAATGCAAATTTGGCAGCAGAAAGCTGCTGATGTGAATGCAGTAGGTGACCACAGCAGAACATATGATCTGGTGCACTGTAGGACCACTGACATGATTTCATCTGCATGGAGGAGAGCAGCTGCTGTGGCCCATGATCAGATGGGTACTTGGGGTGGCCTGCTACACAGTCACCACTAACAGCAAATGAAGATTTCCTGTCCACTGTCAGGGATCCAGACAGCTCCCTGGAAAGTGCAGAACAGCATGTCATTGACATTGATTCTACTGTTATAGGGAGAACAAGTATGTCCCAGGAGGAGCTTCCAGTTAGGCTTATGTATCTCAATTGTTAAATACTCTTGTATAGCAAAATATCAACAGCAATATGTAAGTTCTGTTTAGCAATAAATTAATTTTGGACATATAAAGACCAAAAGTTTTAATCCCCTGTTTTGCTGTTAATTGTGATGATGTTGTATTTACCTTTAACTTCTTCCAGGGCCATCATCCATTGGAAGCATAGCATCATCTGCACATAGTAAGCCAAATATTTTTTGTCAGTAGTGATAAGCAGTTCAAAGAAATATATATTTTATTCATATGTGTGATGTGGGTGTCAGGACTTTCGTGTGTATTTCTGTACTGTCTGTAGTAGTGGCACCACTTTTAGTTTGTTAGCATACATTTGACTATAGTAGTGTAGCTATTAATTTCTTTCCTGTGTATGTTGCTTATTATCCCATGTGATTTTGACAGTGGACAGGTAGGTGTCTTACCACCTGATGACAGAGTATCAGCAGACTCTGATGATGGTGGCCAAACAGAGGCACAGTTGGAGTGTGCAGACATTAAATCTGACAGTGAGGTTGACATTCAGCCATTTGTCTGTAATTCCATTGGACACAATCAGTAGGCCTATGCCAACTCATTCCAATGAGCTCTCAGATATTGGACAGGTGGAGGGTGAGACACTCGATCAGGAAAGTGTGATCACTGCAGCTTCAGTGCCTGTTGACTCTGGCCGTAGCCAAAGTGTGGGTGATGTGTCATGCAGGAGGGTTGTTAGGGGTTCTTGGAGGAGGCCTGCTGTCCATCCTCACATGATCCATGTGTGTCTTCCCGTGCCACTTGATGTATGTTTAGGGCTGTCATGGAGGCACAGATATATTCCTATAGATCCTCCAGAGAAATACTAAGGGTTGTAGAGGTGGCACAGGCTGACATACATGACTACCTCTATTGTGTTGCCATTTCGATGAGTCGGATGAATGACATGTTGGAATATGCAGTGTCTGTGATGGAACATCTACTGGGAGGGGGATGGCATTCACATGGGTGTAGGTCAGCCACATCATTTGCTGATAGCTAGTGATAGGATATATGAACATGAGTATAGTATCAGAAAAGCTAAGGAATCTAATACTCTGTCAAGGCATGCTTGGATCATCCCGACCATTCCTTCAATTATATGGCCATTGATGGCATCAGAACTAAGCCTGGGGTGGCCCATTGAGCCCATATTTACAGAAAAAAGAACTTGTTTGGCAATTGAGGTTGGATGCTTGTTCATGGCCAGGTTTGAATGTCATCAGTTCACTATATTGTTTATTGAGATTAAAAGCCCTGCAATGATGATTTTATATATTTCTTGTTTAATGTCAAATTACTCAGTTTATGACATTTTCTCATTTTTTCATATTTACTTATATTTTAATCTTGCATAATATACAAAATATATGTATATATATATATATATATATATATATATATATATATTTTTTTTTTTTTTACGTTTTTACACAAGCATTTGGTACATTGTTTTAGTGGCATGATGCATATATTTACTTTTCAATATAATATATTTTTAACACAACCCTTCTTAACATAACCTGCTACTTGCATTTGTCTTTAGTGTTTGGTTTTAAATAGGGGTTTTATGGCTTTAAGTGTAGATTTTTTATTTGAATGTTTTTTGGAGGGAAATTATTAAATTAAGGTGATGTATTTAAGTGTAATTTTGTTGGAGTTTTTCATCTGAAGAAGTCCATTTGAATTTTACATGGACGAAAGCGCTTATCTGTGGATATTAAATGTTGTTGTGGTACGATTGCTTCTTTTGTATTTGTTTTTCAGCTGATGTGGCTGTGCTTGAGCACGCTGCCATAGTGGTGCTACTTCCATTGGTCCATCAGTGGTCCTGGGCATCCTCATGAGGGGAGCTCATCCAACATACATTGGTCATATTCAGGTAGCAGCAGTGCATCTGACTGTGGGTGTGGATATGTCAGTGCAACTTCTGGCAGAGCCAGTTCTCATGGTCGGGTATGACAACGATGAACTGCCACCTCTACCATGCATGGCTCACACCTGTCCAACATACCAATACATAGAGCTAGCACAGAGCTTGGCTGTGTTCATGCATTCACTCACACACCAGTTTCATCTGCAGGGCCCATACAGACACGCAGTCAACAATTACATGGTACAGCCTTGAAGCTTAAAACTCATTTTGTTTCACTGGCCATTTGTTACTTTCTCCAAATTTTTGCCTGCTTCGATTTCTTACTCATACACACTCACTGACATTTTGTGTCAGCCTAGACTTACTGCCCTCCCAACACACCACCCTGTGCACATGATAATAATTACGCCATATCCTTCTTTTCTGTATATTTGGATTCAGGGATACATAAAATTTGTGTCTGAGATCCAGGGTGTATAGCTGACTTAGTGCTTAGTATATCTGCATTTGAGATTTTGGTAATTGTACCTTTGATATATTTTGGTCTTAGAAAGTTTGACAGTTGATAGAATCAAACATTTTTTGCATCAGAAGAAGCAAAATCCTGTAGACGTCACCACAGCAGAGAATGAGCAAGTTCCACTTGATTAAGAAGAAAATTAGCTTTTATTGATAAAACAAATAAAATATGATGAGCGCTTCAGCATAAACTGCCTTCTTCAGATTGTGTAATGTAAAGACCAGCAATGGTTTAAATAACATTGAAAAACCAATCATAATGAGGCTTTAATCACTTCCTTTTTCCTTTGTTTTTTTATTTCCAGTCACAATGTAGCATCAGTGAACTTATTTGCATGAGCTAAGGAGAACAAGATCTTGTAATTGGTGCTTTGATGTTAGCCAATCATTTGTCTAGCTAATGATATTATATCCAATCAAGATGCTTCTATGTTCTGCTAAGGGTTCAGAATTACTGTCCTGTTGACAACCAATCATATACTTCCCATTGGTTGTTATTTCCAATCACAATACAGCCTTAGTAAGTGTATTTGCATAGATTGAAACTGCTATTTGGCACTGTAGCGAAGACCAACCAATCATATGTCCCACTTTGGTGCTTACTTCCAACCACAATGTTGCATCAGTAAACTTATTTGCATAAACTAGAACTGCTGTTTGACACTATAGTCAGAAACACTAAGAATCTTTGTATGTCAGTAAAGTTAATACCCATGTCAAGACTTAATAAGTACTTGATAAATAGAGTTTCATCCTGTTCTCCTTAGTTTCTACTGCAAATATCAATAGATCTGAAGCAAAGCTTCCAGTAGTTTCATAAAAGCAAGCTTTACACCTTAAAATATTAAGTTACATTCTTACCTTGCATAACTAAACACTTATAGTTAGTTAGTAAGTACTAGCACAATGTTTTCTAAACTGCATAAAAACTTGGTATCCAATGGAAATAAAACTAAATATATAAAGCTAAGATTTCCAAAGACATAATTAAAAAAAATAAATAAATAAAATAAATAAATAAATGCTTCAGTTGCAAAGTATGTTAACTAAACATATATCCAGCTCAGAGAGTTGCTTGTTACAAGACTATATAGACTTATAAAAATGCCAATTAAAATTTTTATTAAGTTTATTTTGTTATATTTATTTTATTATTACTAAAATTGTATTACAACATGAAAGTCCGAGTGTTCTTTCATGTCAGTTTGAGAAAAAAAAAAGAGAGTAACAAACCACATATATGTGAAAATATATTGCTGACCATTTCAGTCAAAAGACTCATTAAGAAAAGGATACTTATTTTAAAACGCTCATTGGTCAAACAAGACTAAGTTTGTTAGAATGTCTGCCCGCATTCGCAGCTGCAGAAGGATAACAAAGATGACTCAAAGGAGACTTATTCAGGTAAGCTATCGCATAGGAAAAACCAAACTGCAAAATAGTTCACCTACAAACAAACATCATTGGTTGCCAAGGTTAGCAAAAAAAGGGGGTCCGCCTGCTTTCGCGGCTGCAGGGATATCTGTAATAACTTCTTGCACATTTTAACTATTTATTTAAAGCTTGAAGCCTTATCAGTAGATAAGTATCTTGGGGAGAAGAAGAAAAAAAAAAAGTAACAAACCACATAGATGTGAAAATACATTGCTGACCATTTCGGTCAAAAGACTCATAAAGAAAAAGATGACTTATTTTAAAACGCTCATTGGTCAAACAAGACCGAGTTTGTTAGAATGTCTGCCCACATTCGCGGCTGCAGAAAGATAACAAAGATGACTCAAAGGAGACTTATTCAGGTAAGCTATTGCATTGGAAAAAACAAACTGCAAAACAGCTCACCTACAAACAAACATCATTGGTTGCCAAGGTTAGCAAAAAAAGGGGGTCCGCCCACTTTCGTGGTTGCAAGGATATCTCTAATACCTTCTTGCACATTTTAACTATTTATTTAAAGCTTGAAGCCTTATCAGTAGATAAGTATCTTGGGGAGAAAAAAAAAATATATATATATATATATATATATATATATATATTTATAAACTGTAAATAACTTTACAAGAAATTTAACAATCACAAGCAATCCACCAGCTTTCATGGCAAAAAAGAAAGCATTTTCAGTGAATCTGCTCGTAAACAAAAAATTTTGTTACTTCTTAATAAAACAATCTTATGACATCAAAAGAGTGTCCATGGTTATCTTAATAATTATGAAAAGACCATTGGATTTTGGGCTTGCATACATTTTACCAGCTTACCAATTATTTGAATTGAAACTGAAGAAAGACATACTACATGTCTATGCTATTTCTTATGGGTAAGACCTTAGATAGAGACTAAGTAATATTAAGTATTCACTATACCCACATCTATTAAAAAACAATGTCACTAGTTGCAACCAATAAGTCCATAGCTATGGTATGAAATATGACACAAAAGACAATGTTGAATGACTAAAAATCAAAAACAAACTTTCATTTTGAAAGCATCAAAACTATTAAACAATGCATTAAAATTACTTACTGATTGTGAGACGTCTGTTTTTCAGAATTAGTTTTAAAGGGATCATATTGCTCAAACCTGGAGGACGTGTACTTCTCAAATTTGTAATCCATTTAACTTCATATAGTCCTGTTCGATTCATGACATCTCCTTGTCTAGGATTGAATGGAATTGTCTCTATGGCTTTAAATATAAACTTATGTGACGGATAGGAAGCTATATGGTTTGCAAGGCTGTAGTGAGGGTCTCTATTAGAGATATCTCTCATATAGCGCAAAATTCTATTTTTAACTTGTTGGTCAGTTTTACCCACATAAAAAGATGGGCAGTTGCTGCAGGTAGCAAGATATACAAGATGTTGTGTATTGCAAGTGGCTGTTGCTCTGAAGTAATACATTTGATTCGTGTTCAGATGCACAAATGGTAGTAGTTCGTTTAATGAAATGGCAAGCTTCACATCTCCCACATTTGTGGGTGCCTTCACTCATAGCGGGTGTCTTCTTCTTGAGACCATCTTTATTACATAGGAGTTGTTTCAAATTATTCTTATTTTTAAAGACAAATCTTGGTTGATCTCCTACAATGCTTTTGATTTTTTTTCATTTTCAGTGAGGATCGGCCAAAATTGTTTAACAATATTACAGATTTGCACATGGTCCATACTATAAGTCAAGACACAATTGACCTTATCCTTCCTAGTTTGACTAAATACACATTCATTCGCTTTATTAGCTTCTATTTTTTTCATTTCTTTGAAGAAAATAAGGACGTACTTTATTACGAACACTGGTCTGCAGATCTGGCTTACTAGATAAATCTTTATCCTTGTAGCTTCTTTCTCTGAGATTCATTTTCAGTGTAGAACACTCTGTATTATATGTAGTTTCTTCCGTGCACAACCTGGAAGCCATGCTCATTTAATTTTCCATAATATTTTTAAAAACATGTCTGGGATGCATTCTGGATTGGTGCAAATAATGGTTACACCAAGTTGACTTATGGTGGATTCTAGTGTGCATACCTTTGCCACTATCTAAAGTTAATGTGATATCCAAAAAAACTTATCTCATATTTGGAGGATTCGACAATAAACCTCAGAAATATTGTTGTGGAATTCAAAAAATTGTTGAAGTCAGCTAACTCCTGTTCACTCCCTCTCCAAAGAAGGAAGATGTCATCAACAAAGTGACCATAATACACTATACATTGGTGCCAAAGATTGTTGATATAATGAACATGATTCATCTCCCATTGAGCAAGAACCAGGTTCGAGTAACTATTCACACATGGGGTGCCCATCACTACACCCCATGTTTGCCTATAGCACTCATTCCCATACATGAAGAAATTATTCTCCAAAATCATTTCAAGGAGGTAGCAAACTACCTCCACATTTGGCCTCTAGACATTCCTAGGGACCTAATTGTCTCTATGCCATATTCATGTGGGATGACTGTAAAAAGATTGACTACATCCATGGTAACCAAGATCAGGTCTGAAAAAGTAGTGAGGCCTTTTATGCTTGTGGTCAGAGAAGTTAGAAAATCTCCTGAATCCTTTAGTACTGTGTCAGCTGTGGTCAGTAGTTGTTTTAGTACATTTTCTACATATATGGATAAAGGTTCAATTACCCAACCTCGACCTGCTACTATGGGTCTTAGCAGTGGATTAACAGGATCTTTATAGATCTTGGGGAGGCCGCTTATTGCTGGTATCATTGGGTCCAAGGTTTCAAGAAATTTAAAGAGGTCCTCACTGATACGTTTCTCTAATAGGAGATCATTCAATGCAACATGCACATATTTAACTCTCTGTTTCAAAAGTTGCGGGGTGACAATTGCATATGTTTTATGGTCTCTTAACATTTTTTTCATTCTATTACTATACCAAGAAGCATCCATTACCACTGTAGCTCCACCCTTATTGGCTGGTTTTATGACAATGTCTACATTATCTCATTATCAATTCCATAAGAGCTTGATACTCATTAGTTGTTAGATTATGAAAATGATTCTGTTTGTTTTGATCTATCCTGAGTTTGCTGACTTCATTTTCACATACATTTATAAATAGTTCCACTGAAGGATGGTTCATAGGCACAAAAATACTTGGTTTCTTAAATCTCTGTGTACCATCAGCATTACTTTCAGTGAATATATTTCTCAAGCTCACATTCCTACCAAAGAGCTTGATATCAGCAACAAACTCTTGGAGATCTGAACAGAGAGAGGGAACAAAAGTCAATCCTTTCTCTAACACTTTGATTTGATCTTGACAGAGTGGAAAATGAGGCGTGTTGATGACTAACGAATTAACCGTTTCATTTACTAGTTCATTTTCTTGCGTTTTCTTTCTTGACTTGGTGTCCTGCCACATTTCTGCAGATTCCCTTTGATGGGAATAGGAAAAGGGTGGAACACTAAAGAATTCCCTAAAGGGCCTTCCTTTGGTCTAGCACCATTTATATGGTCAGAACTGAGGTTTGTGTAACTCTTCGGTAGTACACTGGTTGTATTACTAGGTGTTGTAACAGCCATTGTGGTATTGTTCTGTTTATTTAATTCTGAAGTTTCAAAAGTCAAAAGTTGTAAGTTATCAACACTGGTAGATGCACTCAACATGTCACGTTGTTTGTTGGTATCCCTATTGGAGTCAACCGGGCGACAATTACTTCATGGCCATTCAAAAACGTTTCCATTTGTGAAGTCCTGGAAGTCTCTCTGTAGTTTCCTAGTCTTTTGTGCTTTGAGTTTGTTCTCATACAAAGCCAAATTGTTTTTTTTTCCTTCTTCCCCCCAAGATACTTATCTACTTATAAGGCTTCAAGCTTTAAATAAATAGTTAAAATGTGCAAGAAGGTATCAGAGATATCCCTGCAGCTGTAAAAGTGGGTGGACCCCCTTTTTTTACTAACCTTGGCAACCATGATGTTTGTTTGTAGGTGAGCTATTTTGCAGTTTGGTTTTTCCAATGCGATAGCTTACCTGAATAAGTCTCCTTTGAGTCATCTTTATCTTTCAGCAGCCGCCAATGTGGGCAGACATTCTAACAAACTCAGTCTTGTTTGACCAATGAGCATTTTAAAATAAATATGCTTTTCTTAATAAGTCTTTTGACCAAAATGGTCAGCAATATATTTTCACATATATGTGGTTTGTTACTCTTTTTTTTCTCAAACTGACATGAAAGAACACTCGGACTTTCATGTTGTAATACAATTTTAATAATAATAAAATAAACATAACAAAATAAACTTAATAATAAAAATTTTAATTGGCAGGCTTATAAGTCTGCATAGTCTTGCAACAAGCAACTCTCTGAGCTGGATATATGTTTAGTTAACATACTTTGCAACTGAAGCATTTTTTATTATGTCTTTGGAAATCTTAGCTTTATATATTTAATTTTATTTTCACTGGATACCAAGTTTCTATGTAGTTTAGAAAACATTGTGCTAGTACTTACTAACTAACATCAAGGTAAGAATGTAACTTAATATTTTAAGGTGTACAGCTTGCTTTTATGAAACTACTGAAAGCTTTGCTTCAGATCTATGGATATTTGCAGTAGAAACTAAGGAGAACAGGATGAAACTATATCTATCAAGTACTTATTAAGTCTTGACATGGGTATTAACTTTACTGACATACAAGGATTCTTAGTGTTTCTGACTATAGTATCAAACAGCAGTTCTAGTTTATGCAAAGAAGTTTACTGATGCAACATTGTGGTTGGAAGTAAGAACCAAAGTGGGACATATGATTGGTTGTTCTTGGCTATAGTGCCAAATAGCAATTTTAGTCAATGCAAATAAGCTTACTATGGCTGTATTGCAATTAGAAATAACAACCAATGTGAAGTATATGATTGATTGTCAACAGGACAGTAATTCTGAACCCTTAGTAAAACATAGAAGCATCTTGATTGGCTATAATACCATTAGTTAGACAAATGACTGGCTAACATCAAAGCACCAGTTACAAGATCTTGTTCTCCTTAGCTCATGCAAGTAAGTTCACTGATGCTACATTGTGATTGGAAGTAAAAACCAATGGAAAAAGGAAGTGACTAAAGCCTCATTATGATTGTTTTTTCAGTGTTATTTAAACCATTGCTGGTCTTTACATTACAAGATCTGAAGAAGGCATTCTATTTTATTTGTTTTATCAATAAAAGCTCATTTTCTTTTTAATCATGTAGAACTTGCTCCTTCTCTGCTGAGGTAACATCTACAAGATTTTGCTTCTTCTGTTTTCCCAGCTTGAGATACTTCAGTATGAGTGGGATATATATTCTCAACATTTTTTGCATCAGTTTTTTTAATAATCTTTTGAGGGTTGTGAAGTATGAAACTGAAATGTGTCTCATTACTTTCTATTTTCTCTCTTTACTGAATTTCCAATACAAACATATGATGCTAAACTGAGTACATTCAATGACCATCAGTACTTTTGAGAGGTATGAATGTGTGAATCTTTGATGACCGAGGCCTACTACCTGATAGAAGACACGTACTCACATAAGTCTCTGCTGTCACATGGTAAAGTCTTTTCTGTACAAATCAGCCACCTTTTACTTGCTTACATTACCAAGTAAGAGCATGCATGGATATGCCATTCATCCATATTATTACACAATACACTCCAGGTTAAACACTTACCTTGTAAATCCAGCAGCTGCAACAGTTTTTGTTCAGGGCAGACTTTGTCTGATGCTAGCAGTACACAACCATTGCATGGGTAGGTAAAGGTTGTGAGTGTTGCCTGACATCAATGTTGCTATATGTATGTGCATAGGTGGAAGGCTTTGTCCCCTTAGATGGTGAGTGAGTGTGCTATGCATTGACTCTTAGCCAATGTGAGGGCATACTGAGCACTTCTACATCTGCCTACACCCACAGCAGCTGCTGGTTCCTCCTCTGACTCCTCAACTGCATGTGGCTGTGATAACCTTGCCATTGGTGGTGGAATGTGTGCCTCTTCCCCTTGTTGATCCTACTGAAGCTGCTTTCTCAGGATGATGTTGTGTAGCATGGCACAGATGTGAATATTTCAGTACATGTATGTGGATTGTACTACAGGTATCCAGGCGCTGAAACCTTGACCTCAGCAGTCCAAACATATACTCTATAATATTTCTGGTTAGAGCTTGTGCCTCATTATCTTGTTCTTCAGTGGGTGTGTGTGCATTTCTGATGGGTGTCATCAGCCACAGTTCCAGTGTATAACTTGCACTTTCCAGTAAATGACCCTATGGGATATTCCTCCTAGTGAACATCTGATTCAACTGGGAGGTGTGCCAGATATGTGAGTCATGATAACTGCCTGTGTTGCCAGCACACACATTCAGAATGATTCCCTTGGCATTAAACATGACTTGGCAGTTAATAAAGCGGAAGCCCTTTCTATTTATATAGGGCCATCCCTATTCCCTGGCTAGTGCCTTATTATATGTGTACAATCTTTTCACCTGGTACTTCAGAGTAGTGTGCTACAGGGTAGAACTCTTACATATTTGTGGCCCTGTCCTCAGAGTACAGGGAAATACATATGGCCACTGGCATGTTGGAGCATAGCATTCAGAAATTGATGGAGGATCCTGGATGCTGATGCCTGTGACACCCCCAGGATGTCTCCTGTTCGTCTCCAAAAGGTTCCTGTAGCTAAAATTTAAGTGCTACACATACCCTTGTCTCCATTGGTATGAGTTCCCCTTGGTTTGCCCTCGGTCTGAGTTGAGGATGACAAGAGGTTGCAGAGTTCCTGTGGTGTGTCTCTAACCATGCTGTGACTGACAATTTACACCTCATGCAGATTGTGATAAGTTAAACTGGGTCTGAAAACTCTTCTCCTTCTTGGCTGTTGGTTTGCCCTCGGTCTGAGTTGAGGATGACAAGAGGTTGCAGAGTTCCTGTGGTGTGTCTCTAACCATGCTGTGACTGACAATTTACACCTCATGCAGATTGTGATAAGTTAAACTGGGTCTGAAAACTCTTCTCCTTCTTGGCTGTTATCTATTAGCAGCAGCAGCAGCAGTATAGACTTCAGCCTGTTGCACATATACATGAATTAAAGGAACAACAGCCCCTAATATTCTTTCTGTGTCTGTATTCCAATAGGTTTTGGAATTTGCAGGGAAAACCAGCACTGAGTCTTCATGGTTTGCTTTATAATATGTTGAATAGCTCCTCCATCTTAGATTGGTTGATTAGCATACAGTTTGGCTGCTTATGCTGTAATTAGAATGCCAAGGTGATTACCTTGTTTGCCCAGCTCTAGACACTGTATAGAGTCACTTCCTGAATCCAACACAGTGCATATGGTGTAAGTGGACCATGTAAGGTTTATTGAATCTGCCCTAATGTTTATAAATTTTGACACTGCAAAAGGATTTTGATTCTGTTAGATTAAACTATTTATTTACAGTATTAAATTCACCTGATTTCCCTAATGAGTTTAATTCTCTGGTAAGAAATATATTATGATAATGAAGCCTGTGTAAAACTTGGTATTGTTTTTATCTAAACTGACAGAATTAATGAAAGTCACAAAACTAGGTTGTCCTTTATCAATACTTCTTTTTGCCACATTGTTGAAATGTTAGCAAACATGATTAGATCTAAAAATATAATCCCTGGAATAAAATTAGAAGACAATTGTGAATCTAAAATAATGCTGTTTGCAAATGATATATTACTAATGCATACTGATATAAACATATCATTCAAATAGATGATTTAATAAAATAATTTGAAAAAGTTTCAGGCTTATTTTTTGAAGAAAAATAAAACTAGATATATTAAACAAAAGTCATAATACTCTAATTCCCCACAGAATACAAACTGAGACAGGAATCTTAAGAAATAGAACATTTAATGATTTTATAAAAGGAAATTGAAAGTAAATAAGGAGAAGAAATTATGGAAAAGTTATAGAAAAAAATAAAAGATCTGACTGAGACAATGAACAAAACAATCCTTTACTTTTGAAGAGAGGGTCCAAATAATAGAAGTGACATTACTTCCTAACCACCTATATAAAACCCAGACTACAGCATTCTTGCCAAGGAAAGCACATTTAAAAAAAACTTCAACAGTGCTTTTTGTAAGATTCATCTTGCATCTCAAAAAAATAGAATTTCATATAAACACCACATATCATGGGATAGTTATGTTTCACTAGTTAGATAATAATGTTAATGCTAACTGGAAAGATTTACATACAAGTCGTGTTAATCTGAAAAAAAATGAAAGTGCCATCTTCTTTTTTAGAGATTTTAGACATCAAAATGTGGATAATCATATGGGATTATTTCCAGTATAATATACAGTATTCCATCCAGTCATATTACAATAATAATATACAAAAATAAGGTCATTATTTTAGGACAAATGAATTTTAAATGCTTTAAATGTTCACAACATTTTGTATAAATAAAAGCTTAATAGAGTTCAAACCATAATGAAGTAATGGGAAATGAGAAACAATTGGAGCAGTATAATTGTTATAACAATTAGGAATTGAAATCCACTCAGAGTCTACTCACAGAATTTCATTTACAACCTGATGATTGGATAATAATTCAAAGTATCACAGTTCCCTTACTCTATTCAAATGAAATTTGGATGGCTGGATGGAAAAATATAAATTCACCCCTGGCTTAGTATCCATATCCTTTATGGAAAGAAGCTATACATAAATGTCCCAGCATATCCTTCTTCTGCCTACGTTTGGGTTATTCATGCACAAAAAATAAAGGCTACAAAACTACCATGGGAATGGAAGTCTAGACTTCTTATGATCCTCACAGATCAGTAGTCTAGTAAAAACCTATGAACGTATGAATCTATCAGAATGTTTGCTAAAGAGAACATCTATGAAATAGGATATACCCAAAATAAAATGTTTCAAAAATTCTTGAGTGTTTATATCAAATAGTCTATGAAAACAAATAAGTTACTTCAATTTTTTATTTTTATATAAACTACTTTTAACTTTCAAAGAAGAAGTAAATGATAATCTATGGGACTTTATACTACAGAATGAAAGTCATAATTGTGACAAAAATAATCTTATTTTAAGATTTGTTGGGAAAACTTAATTGGTCAAATATTAAATATTCACATGGGAAGTGTCTACATAAAAACTTTTAAATTCCTGATAAAGTACCTAAAATGAGCAAAAAGATTAAACATGATTGTTGGAGTTGTAATTAAGAAGGCAATGTTGATTGAAAACATATTATTATCATAGAATGCATTTCATTGAAGAAATATTGGGAGAAAATTATTTTTACAAGCTTTATGGTCTGACAGATTTTGTATTAACAAAAAATGTGGTATTATTCATTGTACCAGTTTTGCCATTGTGAAAACAGACAAATTTTACATTTTATGGGCTATTCTAGTCATTGCAAAGAAAATCATCATAGGAAATTGGAAAAGAAAAGATCACCTTCAATATAATGAATGTCTTATTCTTTTAAAACAAGTGATAAATAAAGAGAAAAAGACATTAAAAATTTAGATCATCCTCAAGAAGAAAACATCTTATCCATTGTCTAAAGTCTTATAACGTTTTATCTTAAAAGGGAAAATTAGAAAAAAAACTCTTTATTATTCATTATCTTTAACTATATATATATTATCCATTGTCTAAGGTCTATTGTCTAAAGTCTTATAATGTATAACCAATCAAATAGAGAGCACAGAGCCAACAGAGCTTGGTTCCCAAAAGCATAAAAGTCAGAATTAAAATAAATGGCATATAAGTCCTCCCAGGAACCAAATGGCAACCATAAACCTTTCAAACAAGCTGTATTTCAGAAAATAACGATGCAGTCGTCTTCGTAAAAAGACACTAATTTTATTGCAAAAACAGTAAGCGCTTTCACCCGTAGGCTTCTTCAGACTTTTGATACCAACCCATGTAAAATTCAAATTTAAATATACAGATTCATCATTCTATTGGTGCGCGTCACTTCCATAGCCTCATTATATCAGGTAAAACATCCTATAATGTCGCTTCAATCTAATAATGAATTTCCTTAAAAAACAAATTTTAAATATACAGAAAAAACATCTCTCACTTAAAAGGCGACATTTCATATTAAAAATTCACGGTAATAAACCATGTCACTTCAAAATAAAATATGTTACTGACATATTGTAATATGCATAAGCATACAATTAAAACAGTGCAAAAATGAATATTATGAGTAATAAGAAAAACAACCTAATATCCAAGCTACACAAAACAATACAACTATGGTTTCACAAAATCACATGATGTACCTCAAGGGATATATGGTGAAAGGAAACCTTCATAATCCATTGCACAAGCCATGGGCAAACAAAGTAGCGAAATCTCTCTAGTCTTAAAAAATAAAACTGATAAAACATATATCTATTGTCGATGGTATAGATAGCATAACCCCAGTTAATCTACTCGTATTTAAAATATGCAGTCAATGTGCGCACATATACCACTAAAATATATATGCTCTAATGCTCTATATACTTCTATGGGCGCTATTATAAAATTAGCAGGTATGGATAACGTATTAACCCACACTACACATAGGGACTTCATCTAAGTGCTATAGGGACATATTCAATGTGGCATATGGATAGCACATCACCTATACCTATAGATTAAACTAAAAAATACCAAGGCATACACATGAAATACTTTCATGGACATCATGCCTTAATACAACCTACCAATTTCCAGCTATCAATGGCCAACTGTCAAAGGAATGAAAAAGGATCAGTCGTGTGCAACCTATAGTGTATATCTAACAACCCATAAACAGGATAATATTGGTCATCTATTAATATTAGTTAGCCAAATCATAATCCATACAGGGTATATCTATATCAATTCCAGGTATACCAAGTCGGTGAATAACCACTACTCCAAATTACTAGTATTGACTAAATAAACAAATGGTTTCATTTAATTCTTAGGTCTGTGCAGCCTCTTCTTTTTCAGGATCGGCTTAACCTGTATTTTATCATTAAGTCCTGGGGGTACGTCGGCTCTACATCTAATAATCCATTTGAGTTCAGTCTCCAGAGTATAATTAATTAAATCACCACCCCTCCTACTGGTGAAAACATTTTGAAGCGCACAAAATGTAAAAGTATGCGTTGGTCCTGCTACTTGACAATGTTTAGATAGAGCATTGTTGGTTGACCCTACCCTGATATGATAAATATGCTCCCTGATACGTTCTTTCAATGCTCTATTAGTCTTTCCAATGTAAAATGATTCACATGCCATACATCTAGCTAAATAGACCACATTGGTACTAGAGCAGCTCGTCCTGGTTGATAATTTAAACTCATATTTAGTCACTGGATGTACAAAACTCAACCTTGTGTCAATATACCTACATTGGTTACAGCTATCACATGGTATCGTATTATAATTTTCTGACAAAGTACTCCTGATGGGATGCATCTTAAAGGGTTTACATAACATCCTCTTGAGGTTTGGTTTATTTTTAAACACCACTTTAGGAGATGGACCTACTATTCTCCCTATTTTATTGTCCAAGAGTAATATCCGCCAGTGCTTCAACATAGATTCTTTAATGCATTCAGCATCCTTTGTAAAGTACATCGGTATTCTAATTTCTTGTTTAGTCAGGTCATGTGATTGATTATCCATCAGAGATGGTATAGAAAAGTAAGGTTTAGCCCTACTATTTCTCAACTCATTCACCTCAGCTATCATCCCTTCAAATTCATTAGTTATACCCTCTTTGTTGAAAATTATGTCTCAAGTATTCTAATTCACCTAAATAACCTTCATCCAGTGGGTTTAGTCTGGTGGCCCTCATAATCTGGCCTTTCATTACTTTTCCAAAAACGTACTTTGGGTGCATGCTTTTTCTATGAAGGAAAGTATTTCTATGGCATGACTTACGATGTATTGAGGTATTCAACATGCCATTACTCAACTTAGAAACACTTACATCTAAGAAGGACAACTGGTCCATAGAGTACTGTAGAGTAAACCTCAAATAGCTAGTAGACACATTCATAAGATGGACAAACTTCAAAAGGCTATCCAGGTCGTCTAACCAAATCATAAAGAGGTCATCTACAAACCTCCTATATAGTCCTACAGACTCTCTGAAACCCAGTTTCAGAGAGTCTGTAGGACTATATAGGAGGTTTGTAGATGACCTCTTTATGATTTGGTTAGACGACCTGGATAGCCTTTTGAAGTTTGTCCATCTTATGAATGTGTCTACTAGCTATTTGAGGTTTACTCTACAGTACTCTATGGACCAGTTGTCCTTCTTAGATGTAAGTGTTTCTAAGTTGAGTAATGGCATGTTGAATACCTCAATACATCGTAAGTCATGCCATAGAAATACTTTCCTTCATAGAAAAAGCATGCACCCAAAGTACATTTTTGGAAACGTAATGAAAGGCCAGATTATGAGGGCCTCCAGACTAAACTCACTGGATGAAGGTTATTTAGCTGAATTAGAATACTTGAGACATAATTTTCAACAAAGAGGGTATAACTCTAATGAATTTGAAGGGATGATAGCTGAGGTGAATGAGTTGAGAAATAGTAGGGCTAAACCTTACTTTTCTATACCATCTCTGATGGATAATCAATCACATGACCTGACTAAACAAGAAATTAGAATACCGATGTACTTTACAAAGGATGCTGAATGCATTAAAGAATTTATGTTGAAGCACTGGGGGATATTACTCTTGGACGATAAAATAGGGAGAATAGTAGGTCCATTTCCTAAAGTGGTGTTTAAAAATAAACCAAACCTCAAGAGGATGCTATGTAAACCCTTTAAGATGCATCCCATCAGGAGTACTTTGTCAGAAAATTATAATAAGATACCATGTGATAGCTGTAACCAATGTAGGTATATTGACAGAAGGTTGAGTTTTGTACACCCAGCGACTAAATATGAGTTTAAATTATCAACAAGGACGAGCTGCTCTAGTACCAATGTGGTCTATTTAGCTAGATGTATGGCATGTGAATCATTTTACATTGGAAAGACTAATAGAGCATTGAAAGAACGTATCAGGGAGCATATTTATCATATCAGGGTAGGGTCAACCAACAATGCTCTATCTAAACATTGTCAAGTAGCAGGACCAACACATACTTTTACATTTTGTGCGCTTCAAAATGTTTTCACCAGTAGGAGGGGTGGTGATTTAATTAATTATACTCTGGAGACTGAACTCAAATGGATTATTAGATGTAGAGCTGACGTACCCCCAGGACTTAATGATAAAATACAGGTGAAGCCGATCCTGAAAAAGAAGAGGCTGCACAGACCTAAGAATTAAATGAAACCATTTGTTTATTTAGTCAATACTAGTAATTTGGAGTAGTGGTTATTCACCGTCTTGGTATACCTGGAATTGATATAGATATACCCTGTATGGATTATGATTTGGCTAACTAATATTAATAGATGAGCCATATTATCCTGTTTATGGGTTGTTAGGTATACACTATAGGTTGCACACGACTGATCCTTTTTCATTCCTTTGACAGTTGGCCATTGATAGCTGGAAATTGGTAGGTTGTATTAAGGCATGATGTCCATGAAAGTATTTCATGTGTATGCCTTGGTATTTTTTAGTTTAATCTATAGGTTTAGGCGATGTGCTATCCATATGCCACATTGAATATGTCCCTATAGCACTTAGATGAAATCCCTATGCATAGTGTGGGTTAATACGTTACCCATACCCGCTAATTTTATAATAGCGCCCATAGAAGTATATAGAGCATTAGAGCATATATATTTTAGGGATATATGTGCGCACATTGACTGTGTATTTTAAATACGAGTAGATTAACTGGGGTTATGCTATCTGTACCATCGACAATAGATATATGTTTTATCACTTTTATTTTTTAAGACTAGAGAGATTTCGCTACTTTGTTTGCCCATGGCTTGTGCAATGGATTATGAAGGTTTCCGTTCACCATATATCCCTTGAGGTACATCATGTGATTTTGTGAAACCTTAGTTGTATTGTTCTGTGTAACTTGGATATTAGGTTGTTTTTCTTATTACTCATAATATTCATTTTTGCACTGTTTTAATTGTATGCTTATGCATATTACAATATGTCAGTAACATATTTTATTTTGAAGTGACATGGTTTATTACCGTGAATTTTTAATATGAAATGTCGCCTTTTAAGTGAGAGATGTTTTTTCTGTATATTTAAAATTTGTTTTTTAAGGAAATTCATTATTAGATTGAAGCGACATTATAGGATGTTTTACCTGATATAATGAGGCTATGGAAGTGATGCGCACCAATAGAATGATGAATCTGTATATTTAAATTTGAATTTTACATGGGTTAGTATCAAACGTCTGAAGAAGCCTACGGGTGAAAGCGCTTACTGTTTTTGCAATAAAATTAGTGTCTTTTTACGAAGACGACTGCATTGTTATTTTCTGAAATACAGCTTGTTTGAAAGGTTTATGGTTGCCATTTGGTTCCTGGGAGGACTTATATGCCATTTATTTTAAAGTCTTATAATGTTTTATCTTAAAAGGGAAAATTAGAAAAAAAAAACTATTATTCATTATCTTTAGCTATATTTACAAATGTATCTATAGAAAAATAAATCGTTTTGAATATGAAACATTTCTTATAAGCTGTTCATAGACACAGAGGGCTGGATTTGTGATCAGCTAAGCTTCACATTGCTACCATGTGTGGTTGTAGCACAACATACACATGATAGCTCAATATTTTGTATTCATTAAACTGCTCTACACATAATGTAAAGTCACAAAACAAAGGTAAATAGCAGAGTATGTTAATGAAAGCATAACTACCTGAATTACATGCTAATTAAATAATCTAAGATGGTGGAGTCATTCAGGAAGCTATAAAGTAATTGTGTACACATGGTGTAGCTCTTTGCCATGAACTCCAAAACCTATTAGAATACAGCCACCATCACACTTAGAAAAAAGCAGTGTTGGGGGCGGGGGGGGTGATGCTGCTCTCTTGCATGTGTATGCGCAACAGGCTGAAATCTACACTGCTGATGATGATAGAGGAGAGAAGAAGAGAGGTGAAGAAGGTTGTTCAGACCCCATTTAGCATATCACGGACTGCAAGATATTGAAATATTAGAGTGATACAGGGTTGATAAGGAAGCACTACAGGAACTCTGCATCCTCTGCTGCCCCACCTCAGACCCTGGGAAATCAAGGAGAACCTATAACCAGTGGAAACTAAGGTATGTATACCATTAAGGATATTAGTTATTGGTACATTCCAGAGACCCATGGAGATATATTATGAGTCTCACAGGCCTCAGCCCCCAGAATATTGCACCTGTGTCTTAATGATATGCTAGAACATGCAAGTGAGTACATCTTTTTTCCGTGCAAACCAGAGGACAGAGAAAGAACAATGCAGAAATTTTATGCTGTAGCACACTTCCCTGAATTGTTAGGGGCCATAGACTGCACTCACATAGAAATAAAAGTCCCACCTGGTGAACTGGGAAGGGAGTACATCAACAGGAGGGGGTTCCACTCAATCAACTGCAAGGTTGTTTGCAATGCCTGAGGGATTATCCTCAATGTAAGTGCAGACAACCCATGCATTTACCATGCCTCACAGATATGGCACACCTCTCAGCTTTGCACAAGGTTTGCTAGGGGTGATGTTCCACTAGGCCATCTACTGGATTATGCAGGTTATGCACTGGAACTGTGACTCATGACACCCATAAGAAATCCTCACACATCCACAGAAGGATGCAGTGATGCTCACACTCAAACAAGAAGCATCAGAGAACATGGGTTTGGGATGCTAAAGTTACAGTTCTGCTGTCTAGACACATCAGGAGGTGACCTGCAGTACAACCCAGGTACCCATGTAGAAATTCTGACAGTCTGTGCCAAGTTACACAATATCATCTTGAGGAAACAGCTGAAACAGGGACACCAATGGACAGAACCACAGATTCTGGGACCACAGGCAGGGCCAGCACCTCCAGCACATACAGACAAGGATTCTGAGGGAGAACCTCCAGCTGTAGATGGAGCCAGCAGACATAGGCAGGCACAATATGCCCTTGCCCTGGCTAAGAGGCAAAGGATAAAACATGCACTCACCAGCTAAGAGGCAAACAATTGCACACACACTCACCAGTGAAGATATACACATAACAACCTAAGCATATACAAATATTAAAACTGATGCCAGTCAATCTCCACAGACTTTATATCCCCACGTAATGGCTATGTACAGATAGCATCAGGCAGAGACAGCCCCAAAGGACAGGACTTGTACCTGCAGTAATATAAAGGTAAGTGTGGGACCTGTACTATACGAACAAATGTGTAAGAAGACAAATGTAACTGATATACCTGCATACTATTAGTCATGATATCTGCAACATACAGCTATGGATTGTACAGCATAACTGACATCAAGTTGGTCACTTACCCAATTTACACAAATCAGTCAATAGGACGATTATATCAACAGTTTCACAAGTAGAGCTATAAGCTGGAATGCAATATTAGTGATATGAATTCATGACTTATAATACTAACTGAAAAGATCCTTCCAAAATGAGCCCATAGCCTACCACATCTGGGTGTGGACACCTCAATCACTGATGGCGCAGTGGAAGTAGGGCCACTACAGGAGTGGGATCTGGCATGGCCATGTTGGCTAACACCAGAGGATGTTGTGGCTCAATGGACATGTGGATGCTGACTCTTGAACAGTAGATATTCCATTACAGACACCACATGATCTAATGTGTCATCATATCTAATGAATCAACCAGATGGTTGAGGCAGTCATCCATGGCAGAATGCACCATGTTTATGAGTCACACTGTCTCTTCCAGGTGGAATGTATCTGTGCCTCCATGATGGTCCTATACATATGTCTAGTGGCACGCAATGACACACGAGCATCAGGAGGGGGTGGACAATAGGCCTCCTTCGAGCACCTCTAGCAACCCTCCCGTGTGGTACCACACCCTCATGATGTCTACAGGCAGATTCAACCAGTTCTGCAACAGGAGTAACCACACTACCCTTATCAACTGTGTCACCCTCAACCTGTCCAATATGTGAGGGCTCAGTGGAATGGGTATACATAGGCATATTGACTGTGTCCAAAATAAGGCCTGGGGATTTGTAAGCCACAATGAGCCACAACTACAGTATGAGACTGAACCCCTGCACCCCTAGACTGTGCCTCTATTTTGCCACCATCATCACAGCCTACCAACACTCTGACATTAGGTGGTCTGACTTCTATACTGCCACTGTCAGGATCAACTGTGCTAATATGCAACAAACACAAGAATGAGTAAATAGTGACTGGAAATGATCCAAACTGTGTTCTAAACACTCATGTTAAACAATTTCAGATGGTAAAGGAATACAGTACTTACTCTCTTTTCAGAATTACACCTAAGTAATAGGTTTTACTAATCAAAGAAAGTTTGTGCTTACCATGTGCAAGTAGTCTTTTAGATGATAATTCTGATATCCCTGGAAAAAGGGGAAGGCAGTGGAAAGAAGGTTAATATACATCACAATGCAAATGACAGAAGGACAAGAGAATAATGCACTGCCTGTCATCCCCTTAAGAAATATCTCAGAATCAATCAGACTGTCCATTCCCTCCAATACAATCTCTGTTAGACTCTGTCTCTTCTAAGCCAAACTTCACACTTTTTCCATATATATCAGACGTATACAATTATTAACACATACAGATGTCTAGAATAGTAGTAAATGCCTTACATATAGCATACTCAGAAGTTCTTCTTGGGACACACTTGGCCTGTCATCCATATCAGCACAAACATCAAGGAGTTTGTCTGAACCCTCTTCTGAGCTGTTAGTATTTCGGACAGTGGATGGGAACTGCTCACTTTCAGTGAGTGGTGGTTCAGTGTCAGGACCACAGCTGTAGCTATCTGTTCTTGTGTTGCAGCAGCTGTAGTCCTGCATGCAACCGTAATCATATCAGTGACACATTACTGCACCTGATTATAGTTTCTGGCATGGCTTTCCACTGCATTTATGTTGGTGGCCACCTGCTACTCTGTGCTTTTTCTAACAGACATATCACTGCTGCCGCTGCAAGCCAGAAAGATCCATGGTGGCATAAGGCTTTGATGATGACCTTATTCTCTGCATCACTGGATAGTGGCTTGTGTGGAACAGATGGTCCAGGTGCCATTATCCTGTATGACATGAAACAGAAAAAAGACTAAATACATTTGTAGCACATAGAGAAATTATTCTCCGGACCTGCGGTGGTGGTGCTGCGGTAGCGTTGTCGCCTCACAGTTAGATGTTGCATGTTCGATTCTCAGTTAGAGCGTCTGCTGTGTGTTGACATGTGTGAATGGGCATTCCTTCGTTGAAGGTTGTGCGTTAGGCCTGGCAAGCCAGCACGTAAAAATCTACTGCCAATCATTAGTGGACCGGAGTTCTGCTGTGGCGACCCCTAACCGGGAAAAGCCGAAAGACAGAGAGAGAGATTGAGAGAAATTATTCTCCGCAAATAAAATCTGTGCACCCATCTTCAGCACAAAACATACCTCTCAACCGTACCGACTTTCTCGGCATTTACTGGTTTTGAGGTCCAAATAATGGGGTGCCATGAATTTCTGATCGGTCCCCTTTATTCCCAATTCTTTCCCGGCTTTTTAAAATTTTTTTTCCCCTCTGCAATTTTTCACTGACATCATCACATGCAGAGGCATGCGCAATGACATCAGCGTCATGTGCAGCCTGCCAGCCTGTCAGAATTTGGCTGAGGGCTCGAGGGGATGTGTGACTGACTGACTCATTGGATGCTGTGCATTGCTACCTGCTGTACTTTGTTTATGTTTTGGGCAACAACGTGTTTAAGAGAGTAGCATGTGCCTTGGAGACTCAGACTTGTGCAGCAGCTAAGTTAAAGGAAGTGCAGACTACAGAGGGGCCCAGAAGTGCCATTGTTTGGATCGTAAGTATCTTTGACTCCGTGCCATTTAGTATTGCATTTATTTTCTGCAAGTGCAATTACCTTGCAGTAAACCATCATTACTATTTTAATCATAGTGATGTTTCTTACTGATAAACAGTACACATTAGCAATTTCATGGGCTTGTAGGTAGACAGAGTGTGAATTTCATGCTGTTTTAGTTGTCAGCAATTCGGCAAAAGAAAGTGATTTCATTAAATGGGGATGGTGAAAAACTATCACCATGGATAAAATATTTCAAGGTACAAGGCTTTCACAATGACTTACATTTCCTATTACTCACTTTGGCTGCCACTGCAATAGCTGGATAACTGGATTGTTCTTCATATACCCAGTCAGTATTCGTAATTTACAAAATTAATCTGAAACCTATTTTGAAAATGAAATTATTAGGAAAATGAGTAGTTATACTATTCAGATTTAATTGGTGAAAAAAATAGTTTGGAGATATAAGGAGCATTCTAGTGATGTGTAGAGACAGAAACATTGCCTCTGATATAAAATGGACCAATGTCTGATGGGACCATGAGTCTGTAAGTTAAGGTTATATATTATTTAAGTTGAATCTAAAATGGGAACAGTGTAGGGTCTGTTTCTTAGTGCGCATGCCTTCAGGTGTTTTTTTTCTCTAGCATGACTTAATGTCCGGGCCGGCATAGTCATTTATGGTTGTGTTTCTTTCTTTGAGGATTTCGGTATTAATTTATAGAGCACAAGATGGACTTCCAAGTTTGCATACAACAGTAAACTCTGTGTTTGTTAACGTTGAAAAGTGATAAAGGCCATTCTGGCATTGCAGCCAGTTTGTTTTGGGTGCCCTTTCTATTGTTGGGTCCTTTACTTTCACATTACTGATGAGTTGGAAAACTTGGAAATGATTTTAGTATGGGTTTAAATTCCATTACATATTGTTTTATATGTAACGCAGTGCAGTTTCTGGATAATGTTATTGTCTAAATGACTGGTCACGGTAATGACATTGTTTATTTGTAACATATATTACATGTAGGCATTCCTTGCACTAACTGAAGGAGCACAGCTTTCATTCTCATTAGTCACTGGGCTCGTGGAACAACTTTACATGCACGCTTTGTTTTTAAGTTTAAAAATACCTTCGCATACAAGCTTTGTTTATAAATTTATATATAAAAACTGGTTATTTAAGCTTTCTTGGATGGATCAGTAACAGTTCAGTAAATGTTAACATTAATTTGGAAAATTAATGGTTTGGTGCAGATAGCTAAGCTTTGTTTTGTGTGTGAAGTCTTTGCAAAGTTATATTACAAACCAATATTCCTTTTTAGCCATGGAAATACTGAAAAAAATGTTTGGGCTGTATATTTTCTTGCTTCTTGCATTCATATGTATTTACTAGGTAAATAAATTTAGTCTGCAGACTATTACACACCTATCTAATAAGGGAGGGTGAGAATCACACCGCAGCTTGTATTTGTGAGGTAAACAACATAACTGTTATGTCAACTCTCCAACTTATTAAAAACAGCTGAGTTTATGTATTTGAGGACATGGTTGTATTAAGATAGGATTTTGCATTTTTAGTGACGAATTGTAGATTAAACTGTTTAAGTGTGTGGAAGTTTATGGTAGTTGGGGAAACATGCCCAGTAAAATGTGCATGTGTATGTCTAATATGTATTCTAATAGTTCTAATATAATTCATAATAAGTTTTCTTTTAAAATGTATTCAATGTTAAAATCATTTAAGCACAATATGTAGATGGATTGCTGATACTGTACTGTCTTGTTATTTTAAAGGGGGTGGATGCTGCAATCCTGAGAATGTCCTCCTTTGGCGGAGATACATAGTAACTATGAACCTGTTATCAGTTTGCCATCCATTCCCTATTGAAATATTACTAGCTTATCATTTTTTAATGTAACATAGGCAATTTATTCTTCAAAGGCAACAGGCACTTTACTTGTAGATGAAACAATGAAATATAAAGTTGTTTGCTATCAATTAGTTACAGATCTCTTTTAGTGTGGAATTATTTAGATGACTTTTACTTCTGCAGATATTGTGCATATTTACTGAAACTGGTGGATTGTAGAAGTCTGAGTAGACTTTTATGGTGTAAATATTCTGAATTGGGCAGTTTTGTCATTATTGGTTCATGCATTTTGTTTCATTGCTTTCTGGAAAAATGTTCAAAACAATAAATTTAAAAAGCGCTCTAACAAGTGTGATGTGTTATACAAGGAATATAATTTAATACAGTCAGGAAGGTGTATCAAAGAACATCCATATGTTTTGTGTGCAAGGGGCATATGATTTGAAAATAGCCCAAAGGTAATCTTTATCCACGTCTGGCCAGATGCATTTTCTTTGAATGTGGGTTTCAATACTGTTTCAATGAATGTGAGCAAGGGCAGAGAAGTTTTAATGCTAAGCCGATTTTCATTGTGAGACTGTATTGCTTTGTTTAGCAGATGTCTATTAGTGTTTGTGCTATAAAATGTAAAATAAAAGTTTTAAATGAAATTCAAATAGTCATTGTAGAAGTAAAGCAGTATGCATGCACATTAGTGTTCATGGTAAATGGGGCGAAATAGCAAAGTAATGCGACATTGGAAGGGCTGCAGGGGAGCTCTGGGCCTGGGCCATATTTTGGTTGTCTGTTCTTCAGTTTGCATTTGAAAGTTGGTATCCCACAATTCAATTGGAGTGGGCGGTGTTACATAATTATGTATACAAATTTTATGCTTATCAGCTTACAGATTTGTACCCATTTTCATGGGCCTTTGTCCAGATTTTTGATGTTTACAGGTTGAGAGGTATGGTGCAAAACAAACACATAAGCGGTCTCAACTTTTACCAACAGAATTTAGAAGAAAGTAAAATATAACTAAGGAAAAGGTTCCCAATAAATGTTGCCAGTATTATCTTAAAAATTCCAGTTTTAGGAGGAATGGAACAAAGCCTTGAGAAACATCAGGGGGGTGTCCCTACAAAATAGGGACAGTTGAAAGGTCTGCAGGGGTTTTGCACTACACACAAGCTAATGGATCCCCCCACCCCTCCAAAAAATGTAATAAACTAGCATTACAGCATTCTTTTAACATTTCTATAATGAGGAAAGCAGTTGTGAAACTGACTACTGGATGGCAGTATTATCAATAACTAGGCAGGAATTCAAAGGAATTCAAAGGAGAAATGTCAAGACAATTTTTCTTGGTCTCTCCATTTTTGTGGAGATTGACATGGGACAACTGAGATGCCTAACACCTCTGCTAGCTACATATGCACAATCCCTTAAATTTGATAATAAACGCAATCCACTTATCTGCAGTAAATCATGAAATTCCAAGAGCAAGTGGTAACACAATGCTGTGATGTAACCATATAATTTATTGACAAACTTTCAAAGCACAAGAACTGACATATCTGCAGTATACTAACAGTGAATGCAAAAATGCAAACAAATAAAACATATTTCTGTTGCCTATTGAAATACATCCCAAATATGAAACTGTAAGCAACTTATGAAGAGGGCAAATGTACCTTATGAAATGATACAGTAATTTATAGAAAAAATCTCCTCTAAGTAAATGCCAGTAATGGTCTGTCTCTATCAAATCAGTCTCCCCTCCTTCGACTTCCATGGCTGCACCATTACCTTTATATAGTATAGATTCAGTCTACTGAGCAGCGTGAAGATGCAAATGAGGTGTTAAATCATTAGCGTTCCTGAATACCAAAAATCTCACTTGGTGTAGGGGTGGTATACATCGTGTAATTAGCTACACTATTTCTTGCACAAACCCTAAGACTGCAGGGAGGAGCACTGACAATTGTTAGCTGTTAATGGCTTCAAGTGTTAATGATTACTCTGACTACAGTAACAAGCAACACTAAACAGACTCTTCTGTCTGGTGTGTGTATCATGCAGAGTAGACTTAAGAAAAAATATAAGCACCTTGAGAGCTATAAGAATAATATTTAAAATTATATTCTTTTAATAATAGCGCACTCTGCATTCTCTGCTTAAAATTTGTTTGCAGTGCTAATTAGCTACATTACACATTGAAACAAATATGCAAAGAAATGGCCATGACATTGCATTTCTCTTAGTTAATCTGAGAGAAGGGGAAGATGCTCAGAAAATAATAAGAAGAAATAGTTGACAGTGTTGGCAACCTCACATTTACATGGTGTGGGCTATTATTAACCTACATTTGTTGTCAATATCACATTCATCTAGACATTTTCAAGGAAATGAGAAAGGAACATTTTCTGATTTTTCTTCTAGTTGACCTGTAATTTGATGGTCTTCTAGGTCAAATCTGTTTGGCATGTACATTTTCTGAGTATTACTGTAAGACTTTGTTGATGGCAAAGAGGGATAAGAAGCACAGCTGAGTGTGTGTTGTTATTGCACTGAATTGAGGGTTCAAATCCAAACAGTGTGCTGTTTGAGAGAGTTAATGCATATTTCCTGATCAAATGATCCTCACAATCTTGCATTTTCATTGTTATTCCCTGATATTTCTACTATTGACATTTTTTTCTTTTGTTATGTTCATAATTTGCACATGTTTTGGCAAAGAGCACTTTAGACTGGCAGTAGTTTGTGGCAGTAAATAAGAGTCCACTGCCTAAGGTATAAACTGAGAAATTTTATTTGGAATGCCATCATTAGCACATTTCCGAGTGGCACAGGTACGCTTTGCTACAGCACTATGAACAGCAGTAAGAGAAGAAATGCTACATCTCACCTAAATATAATGGTAGCACATGGTGTATATGAAATGAGTTTAAAGAAACAGGGCACATGATGCAGGGTTTAAATCCAGCTTGCATATTTTTTTTTATTTTTAAACATATATACAAAAACTGTAGAAGAATATTATGTTGCACATGAAATGCATATGTTCAAGCCTATTGTCTTCATTAATAATATTATTAGGAAGGGATGTTGTACCATATGACAGGTTGTACAGTATTATAACACAACAAAAGGATTAACATAAGTACCATGGACAGATGTGCAACATGCTGTATAAACTCTTACAATCATACCTCATCACAGTAGGAAAAACTCCTTTATGGCATACTCTGTATCCTGACTAATTGTATGTTGTCTGCCAAGCATAATTTGCTGTTATTGTCTGTATGTTCCCCTGTCTGAGCCATTGACACTACATGACATGCTGATGATGTGTAGGTGACACACAGCTTGTGATGTAGCATATGTGAAAATGCAGAATGTGTTTTTTAATGGTATAACTGTTGATGAATGGAATACAAGTCATGATTGTCTTTGTGTTTTCCTGTATGGAACATCAATTGTTTTATCTATCTATCTATCTATATATATATATATATATATATATATATATATATATATATATATATGGATCTATGTTGCAACATCGAAAGTACGTTAAATCAAAACGTACTATAGCAAACACACTTTCACAAAAGTGCATTTTAGCGAAAATGCACTTTTGTGAACAAAAAATGACAAAAAAACCTACAAAAATAAAACACTACTGTTTATGCAGGGGGGCACCCCCATGTGGGGGGGCTGCCCCCCCACACCCCCCTACTTTAATATTCTCACTTCGAGATCGCACTACAGTGGGGTAAAAGAAATATTCCCTTATCCTCGCTGTACTATGATCTAAGCAACAGTTTGCTTAGTTGTACAATCAACAGTACATGTTGATGTACAACTAAATCTGCACGCATAGCGTAAACTGCGTGTTCCTTTTTTTTTTTTTTTTTTTTTTTTTTTGCAAAAGTGAGTTCAGTGTAGTATGTTTCCATTTAATGTACTTTTGATGTAAAGTCTAGGACCTATATATATATATATATATATATATATATATATATATTTTTTTTTTTTCATTTGCAATTTGAACACTGCTTGACAGAGTACAAACAGGTCTCACAGCTAAAGGAAAAAGGGAAAAATGTAATTCTTGTAGTATTCATTAGCGCAAACATTCCTGGCACCATAGTGCGGTATTTGTAATGAGTGAGTGATGTGCACCTGATATATACCTCTCTCTGTGGCACAACCTGTAAATGCAGTGACTTTGGACCCATAACAGAGTTGCTCTGATTTCAAATCTATACTGTGTGATGGGAATGCTGAAATTACTCAAGATTTATGACTTACTTTCCTTACAACTTCATATGCTGTTTTTTTTTCTGTTTTTTGTCTTTTGTAGTTGTGCACTGCTGAGAGGCATGTAATCAAGCTTACTTGCTTAAGGAAAAATGTGATAAATTTTATTTGGGCAACCTTCTGTAGTGCAAACAGTCTTATTGGCATTGCGTGGACATCAGCACTCTAGGCAGTACTGAGTGGAGAACATCCACCTGCTGTATAACTGTTTATGTGGAACAAGATGCAAGTACAGCGACTTTAGAGACAGAACAGAGGGGATCCACGTAACACTGATTTTTAAAAAGGGTGTCAGAATTCAGTTTTTAACAATTTGTTGAGAAAAGTAACACTACATACAAATTGCTATCATAAGTAGGTTCATTGCAAGAAATGTCTCAGTAATGCTTTGATAACTACAGTTTTCTAGGTAGTATATGTCATTAATTGCTTAATTATGAAACCCATTTGATTGTGTCTGTAATTATTTAAGCATGACAGTTATGATAATTACTGAAAAATCCACTTTCATATCTATGATGGGCACAATAGTTTAGTTAAAATCATCTTGATTTCTCACATAGCCCAACCATGTGTTTAGGACAGTATGAGTTGTGAAGTATGTTTGTATCAGACCCCAACCTGTATTACTCTGCTCATGAAAGTCTACCAATTTGAAATATATTTACAAACAGTAACACTGCCTCTTACATGGGAATGCAATTCCCAGGAGTTTTTAAAGTCAGACACATACAGGTCTATCTGAAGGATATCTCCATTCATACTGAATGCATTATATCTGTAATGACCATGGTTGGAAGGGATTTCTCCTGTAGCAGTGAGAAATAATAACCTGGCTTGAAATGCATGCATTCTTTCTTCCATAAGTTTGACTCCTACCTTGTTAAACTAACTTTTTGCAGTGTGTAACTTCCAACAAATTATGTCCCAAGCCATCCTATTTAACCTTCCAAACCACCAAGACTTATATTGTAAGGCATTAAGCATGCCAGTGTTGACTACTGGAAAAAGTCTAAATAGGTTGAATATCACACATGGCAATTATCATTGCAATATTTCACACCTTCATTGTTGTTTGTTGAAATTCTTGCCTCGTTGTCTAACAGTGGGTCTCTGCTTTCCATCACACAAATGCAGTTGGCATGGTTGTACATTTTTGCACCCTGGCTGTTAAACATGAGATTGGAATTTAGTGCATTTTCAGACACAGAGTTATTGCTTGATTTCTGTAGAAATGGCTGATGAGGGAGATGACAGTGCTAAGTTTAGCGCACAGAGGTGGGGTGCTGAGGAGTCCAGAATTTTTGTGGCACTGCTCATGAAGCACTACAGCTTTAGGCTACTGCAGGTTAGAGTATACTGGGTCTCAGTATAAGACTGAGGCTTGGAACAGCTGAGCTAAGGTTGTTTCAAGTACAACTGGCATTCCATGCACTGAGGAGAATTGTCTTTGACACTATATTGACCTGAAACGGCACAGGAAAGACCTCCTTAGCTGATGGGAGGATGAGTTTAGACCTGCTGACATTCTGCACTTGTGTAAGTATACTGACCCATCAAAATTCAATTATATCCAATGCAGTAGACAGCCAAGACTGATATTCATTATGCTTTCATGTCGGTTCTTCTCTATTGCGCAGCTGCTGAAGACATTGCAGCGAACAGAAAGGTGTGTCAAGAGAGGTTAAATTTCCACAGAGAGGCACGAGGTATGTTAGCATCAGGTCTTACTGGAAGCTTAATAACTATTGCAATTGTATGCAGTACATCAATACTGAAATGAATAGTTAATTTATGATATTGTGGCAGCGCAGTTCTTTAATGGTACAACAGAGTAAGACTTTCCCATCATATCTGGATGTGGCAAAGGTGTATAGACTGGATAATCATAAATATGTATATAGTGAAATTATATAGTCATGTGACATGCCATTGATCTAATTATCTCTCTTTTTTGTCTCACCCACCCCTTCTCTCTCATTGTTTATTTATTTTTGCAATATTCTGTTATCATAAATTTCTACTTAGAAAAACTGACATGTAGCACAGAGAGGTAGACTGACCACTGTGGATCAGCCCACCATCCCTCCACAGGTTGCAGCACTGACACCCAACACTTCAGAGTCCCAAGATGTCAGTGCTGCCTCCACAACCCCTGCCCTACCTGCTCCATCTGTGTGAGGTAGCTCTACCCTGGCAGCTGGTGCACTGGAACCTTCTGAGAGTAGTAGCAGTGGAGGTAGTGATTTTGCCACCCACCCAGAGCTAACAGGGCAGTTGGAGGGTATAATGGAAAGGGGCCTGAATGCCCAAATCAGCTGTGTAGAAAAAGTATTTTGTCATATTGAAGATGATGTCACTTCAAGCACTGACACAAAAAACTGAAACAGTTGACAATGATGACAGTTCTGTGAGTGAGGACTAGATTCTCTCTGTTCTCAGGCTTGATGTGGGTGCGCCTCCAATGTCCCCTACCTATCCCCAATCATGGTGTTCCCCAACCCTTTCTGTCCATCACCATCCCTGTCTGTCTTGTATGTACTGTATGTCTGTGCCTGCTTCCTCATCTACCCTACCTACCTGACCCTCACACTCCTAAGCCCCTTCCCCAACATTCCTCTCTCTTTAAAAGCAAAAGAAAAAAAAGGACACGTGTCCCACCAAAAAAAAAAATTACCCTTACATAGCTCTCCATTTCACTTATATGTTTTCTTGACACATTTGATTTGGTACATTTGGTTGTACAACATTATTCTGTTGGTGCCACCTATCATCTGTATGGTGACAGTCAAAATACAGCAATTTTCTGTTTACAGTTCTACATTTATGTTTATGAAAAAGTAGAAATCTATACTTCTCTCCCATTACCTTTCTGCAAATTCCTCTGTTCTTTCCTTTGTGTCCTCCCCTTCACCACTTTTCTATCAACCCCTTTTTCACATGTTTAATCTGGTAAAAAATAGAATTACAAACAGAACACATGGTCATAAGTGGCTCATAAGATAACCTTCACTTTTCTCCCTCAGTATTTGCATGGAGCTTGGCATCACACAGCAATGCCAGGTGAATGGCTGTTCATGTCCTATGGCAACACCTGGTCAGTTGTTATCATCACCAGCAGTAGTCCAGTCATCCTCTCACCAATCTGCTTAAACATGCTGCTATATCAGAATGCATAGTAAAAGCAGAATAAAGACAATACTTTTCAACAGTTACTCTAACAGTTCTTTGACTACTGGATGTAACAAAATGCAGCTTCATCTGTGTGAAGTGTTGACATAAATCACTTGTCTGAAGATTTAGTTTTGGCCACTGCATTAAGGGTTCTATTCCAGATGTATGTCAGATTATTTCTTACAGTGATTTTATACCTCTATGATATCCTTCATGACATGCATCTTCATTTATATGTGGTTACAACCTTAAATGAACAAATTTTAAATATTGTTGCAAAAAAAGCTTTTGCAAACTCACCCATGCCCATAATGACAATTTAGTAAACCACACTTATTCTACTCATGTCTTAATCATGTTTTGCCTCTCCTACAGCTTCTTGATCCCCAGAGCCGTTCATTAATCATACAGGCCATGACAGATGAATAATGAGGACACACCATAAAGATGTGCATTAATGACCCATAACGCATATGTCTCGGTTCATCTCTCTCTATCTTCCCCCCTTCTTATAGGTTCATAGGTTCATAGGTTCATACTAGGCTATCTGCCCGAGGGCATTTACAAGCCTAGCCCATCGTTTTGTGGCTTACGCCACCCCTTTAGTATGGGGAACTATACCCATTATTTTGCTGTGCCTCTGTCGAGCAGTGACACTGAGGTAATCCCTGGGGTATATCTGCGATCTCCCATCCATTGGTCAAGATTTCTCTTGAACAAGGCCAGTGAAGTGCTCTGCCTCACATATACCGGGATTTTGTTCCACAGCATAGGGAGTCTTTGGGTGATGAATCTATCCCTCCAGCATGTCCTATTAATAGCCGTGTCGAGGTTTAAGTCTCCCGCCCTTGTGGCTCTGATGGATCTAGATTTTTTTCTCTCTCTCTTACTCTTTTGTACTGTTGACTATTCGTTAGGCTGATGCTTGTAAATGTCATGTGATGGCATTTTCATATTTTCATCACTTTGCTGAAGGCTAAGAGCTACATCTTCCATTGGCTGAATAGGTTATCACTGTCCTTTCAATGGTGTGATTTTGATAGGTGTGAATTTCCTATGTGGTGTTTTGACATAATGATCAAGTCTATAAGTTTAGTTTTGCATCTTAACAAGGAATCTAATCTAGCAGTAGGTGAAATTCTTACTGCTTGTCTTTATGTCTCTTTCATGTGTATATGTCTCCTATATATCTGTCTAATCCCCTTATGTTCTATCAATTGTAGCCCTCAGATTTGTTCAAGGTCTGGCAATTTCAAAAAGCAAGTGTACTATGTGATGCTAAATCTCATTTTAAAAAATGTGGTTTGTTTTTGCCTTACACTATATTGCCACGGTTACCTTAGTGCAAATAGCAATACATCCACTGTGCTGTAGTAAAACAGACTTAGGGTAATGAACTGTGATGCAGTTACTCATCCATATGTATCAGGCTGTTGTATATCATGTAAAGTGTAAGACAGGCTACAGTTGAATACTGCTGCCTACCTAATGCTTTTATTGTGTCTCACAATGTGTGATAGAAAGTTAGTACAGCATGAGCTTCTCTGTGATGAGTTAAGATAATCATCTTGTCTGTAAAGTTTTATTTCTACTGGGCGAGGTTTGAATTCTGACATGTTATACAGTAATGCAAATTTTTCCCATATTAATATTACTTGTGTAAGTGTGTGCTACAACTGTTATCCACAAAACACAATCCTCATGTCAACATCATGTTTCCAGTTTCCTATACCTTCTTCAACCAGATGTATGTGGATGTATTGGTTATTGTCACTTGTGCACCTTCTCTATCCCCATATCAATCATTTAATGGTACAGAGCAGGACACGTAGTGAATTAAAAATCAAGTATAACAAACATACCATACAGGTGTTTATAAATGTACCATAACACAAAGTGTTATGTGTTTCTCCATCTATGTGTCCCTCATCACCTTTTCTGGCTCATCATATTATGAAGTAAGATATCTAGTAGGCTGATAAATTAAATGTTCATCTTATATCATTTAGCTACTGCCCTTACTGTGAGGAAACAGAATGCCCTCACTTCACAGGACATCCTGCCCTACACACATAGTTAGGATATGTGCTGATTCATAGTAATTCAAAATACATACCATCCTTGTCATGTTTAACAAATTGTACACCCAATTAACTTGTGATTGCCCTTGAAGCATGATATATAGTATGTATAAATGCTTATTTCATCAGGCATTACTAACACAATTTGGGCAATCGACATGTTTAGGATAGTCATTCCTATGTAGTAACCAAAACAAGTTACCGGACAAAAGGAAGGGCATCACGCTTGGGATCGACTCCTTTATTATGCCACCAAAAACAGTTTATTATAATGTACTATTAACACCACACACTCAATTTAATATGCGTTTTTATCTAGGAAACACCTATGACTTCATCAGATACAAAACTAAAAGCAAGGAGCACACCTTTTATACATGTTGAATCAATTAAACTTAATTGACATAATTAAGTTCTTTTTAAAGAAATATATTCAAAAACATCTTTAAAATGTAGGAATAAATATAAATAAGAACTCCAAAATATTGTCCCAACAACATCCAAATAAAAATGTATTTTCTTAGTAATAATTAAAAAAAAAAAAGCGCATATGCATATATGTACATCACTTGTTAAAATTTAGCAGATATAAGTTTCAAAAGAGGCAACAAGGAAATATTATCATTTAATCCAGGAGGTTTGTTAGCCTCAAGCACTACTTGCCAAAAGGTCTCCCTATAGTCTAATCTTGTTTCTCAGGGACCCCCTCTGACATCTTTGGGAACTGTTCCTATAACATAAAAAGAAAAGCTGGCATGAACACAGTCAAGAGTGTGTCTATATAATGCATTGCTGTTATTCTTCTTCTTAACATCATTAAGATGTTCATAAATTCTGCGTTTAAACTGCCTTTCTGTTTTTCCAATATAGAAACTCTCACACGCTCCACATAACACTAAATACACCAACCCTTGGGAATTGCAATTAGAATAATTTTTGGAAGTTAACAAATACTATCTTGCTATAATGTATACCTCATCTCCTTGTATAATGTATGCACACTGGGCACAAGCCCTGCATTTGTGTGTACCCCTTTTTTCTGAGAGTATACACCAGAATTATTAGCATATTCTAATAGATTTTTGATATTTTGCCCTTTCCTAAACACCACCTTTACAGGTTTGTTTTTCAAGTTGTCTAAATCTGCTAATTCAGTAAATTTATTCCATTCTTTCTCTACAGTATTCTTGATTTGATATGCATTTCAACTAAAGTTGGTTAGAAATGCCCTACCAAAACCAGTCAGTGACCTCCCATCATAGGTTTTGGAAAATTTGATTCCAGTGCCTAAAATAGGGCAAATCTATCTTTATGGCCTTGCAATACTGCACCAGTAATAGTAGAAATAAGTTGAATAGGGTAGCCCCTTTCCAGGAACATTTGTTCTAGTTTATGACATTCTCCCAAAAAATCTGTGTCCAAAGATGTCATACGACTGGCATGAATGAATTGTCCTTTGACAATTCCTTTCTTCTGAAAGAAGGGGTGTGCACTGGTAAAACTAATATATGTACTGGAAAATGTGGGCTTCCTATAAATGGTAGATTTAAAAGCCTGATTTAGTTTGTATAGAGAGACATCCAAATAATTCAGTCCTTCAGAGGCTACAGTATATGTAAACTGAAGAAAGGTGGTGGCTTGTGTAAGTTATTGTATAAATTCCTCCAGCAACTCGATATTGCCAACCCAAAAGATAATTCCTCCAGCAACTCGATATTGCCAACCCAGAAGATACAAATATCATCCATCTAGGTCTTCTTCTTCTCCTTTCAGCTTTTCCCGGATAGGGGTCATCACAGTGGATCACCTGTCCACTCATAATTGACAGTGGAGTTTTACGGTGTCGAGTTGCCAGTCTGGTGCCCAACCTTCCACAGAAGGCACACACATCCACACACTCACACCTAGGGCAAATTTAGAGTGTTCAATCCACCTACAGCATGTCTTTGGGATGTGGGAGGAAACAGGAGTACCTGGAGGAAACCCACGCGACCACAGGGAGGACATGCAGACTCCACACAGAAGGCACCCCAGCCGAGGATCAAACTGGAAAACCTCTTGCTGTGAGGTGGCAACGCTAACTGCTGCACCACCGCGGCCACCCTAAATATCATCTATCTAGGTGTTGGGTGTAAAACATCCAAGAAGCACAATAATGGCTGGTATGTATAAATGTACATTCCCATACTGACAAAATAATATCAGCATAAGTGGGGGCACAACTGGCCCCCGTAGCCACTCCCCATTCTTGCTGAAAAAATTATCCTTCAAAAAACAAAAAATTGTTTTTGAGGACAAGTTCTGCCAAATCCAAGCAAAGGTAGATATCATTCTCTGATACTTCTGTCTTGGACCTAAGTGCATCTTCAAGCCAGTCTAACCCTGTATTGTGAGGAATGACCGACAATAAAACCACCACGTCAATCGTGACAAATTTCAAATTGTTTGAGAAATGTTTAGGTTTTATCCTTGCCAAAAATCCCAAGAATCTTTACTAATGTGAGTTTCACCACCCCACAAGGTTTTTAATTTCCAATCCAGGTATTTGGCTAAGGGTGCAATTTTGGAGCCTTCAGAGGCAACTGTAAATCTTAAGGGGGGATCTTCAATGTTCTTGTGGACCTTGGTATTCCTGTGTAGTCTTACAGTCATGATCAAAGTTACTTATGAGAATCATATTTTGACACCCTTTGTAAAATGATCTGCATACTAGACTTGAACCCTACTTCAGCACTGCTTTTTTCATTTAGCTCACTGAGCTTACACCTAGTACCACAGAGAAAGTTAGATGACTGGTGGATTTTCTCCAGTCAGTATTGTCTAGAGTGCTGATGGCCACTCATCGCCACTAAGCCTGTTTACGCTCCGGAAGGCTAAACAAATCAAAGTTTTCCTTTTCCCCATCAGCAGAGAAGACTGCTCACTGCCTAATGTTGCACAAAGAGGGAAGGTAGGCAAAACAATTACTTTTTGAATTAAGCTTTGGCCCTAACATGTCAAAGGTATACTCCAACATGCAAAGTGTATATCTGCAACATGTTGCCATAAAACAGATCTGTTCTATATTTAATCACAATCACAACATTTTCTCTTTGCTCTTTATTTGTACAAAGGTTGGCAGGGAGTACCGCTGAATGCTGCTACTTCACACTCCAAGTTCGATACCTCAAAGTATAATCATGCATGTGCCAATACTTTGCCAAAATCCACACAAATAAGTTTCTCAGAACTGCACTTTAGGAAGAAATTTTGAACAAAGATAAGTATTGTTACTGGACTGTATTACTTAATTACAAGGAAATTGCTTAATGTGCTCAAGTGAACACTTTTCATTCTGTACAGTTCTGTCTGCACTGCAGCACTTACACTTACAAATGATATACAACCACATAGAGCCTTGGCATACATACTTCATCATTACTTAGCCCTAATGATATACAACCACACAGAGCATTGGCATACATACTTCATCATTACTTACCCTAATGATATACAACCACATAGAGCCTTGGCACACATACTTCATCATTACTTACCCTAATGATATACAACCACATAGAGCCTTGGCACACACACTTAATCATTACTTACCCTAATGATATACAACCACATAGAGCCTTGGCACACACACTTAATCATTACTTACCCTAATGATATACAACCACATAGAGTTTTGGCACACATACTTCATCATTACTTACCCTAATGATATACAACCACATAGAGCCTTGGCACACATACTTCATCATTACTTACCCTAATGATATACAACGACATAGAGCCTTGGCACACATACTTCATCATTACTTACCCTAATGATATACAACCACATAGAGCCTTGGCACACACACTTAATCATTACTTACCCTAATGATATACAACCACATAGAGCCTTGGCACACATACTTCATCATTATTATTATTAACCACCTGGCCAACACTGATGAAAACATCCAAAGCAAATTAAGCTCACTGAAGTGGGAGTGGGGGGGTGGGGTTGCCCCACCCCCACCTAAATATACCAATTCCAAGATTGCACTACATTGGAGAAATAGTGGCCAAGTGGTTACTTTCCTGATGGTGAAATTTGCTGTTCCAGGAGTTTGTCCTTTTGACACTACATCTGAGTGGCAGCTCCAGATGCATCTGCAGTTATGCCTACTGACATATCTAGGTGTCAAATATTGCATCAATAATTCCAAAACCATGCTATGTACAAGTTGTAAAAGATATCAGCTTAAAACTTACACAATAGTAAACTCAGCTGCATTAATATTTGACCTGTCTAGTGCAGTTAAATAGATATAATTTTCGCATTTTTGTAAATGTTTCAACAATGAAGTAGCAGAACACCTTAGTCTCATGTGAAAGCTCTCAGCTAGATGCTGCTGACAGTATGGGTGTGTAACTTGAGTGGTTGCTGAGATGTTGTAAGTTTATAAAATATTAGAAATGTAATTGCTACTGTATTTACAGTGACTTAGAAAAAGAGTGTCGGATAGAGTGATGTTTATGAAGCTGGAAATTGATGGTGTAATGATGAATGTTATTAGTGCATATGCTCCACAAGTTGGGTGTGCGATGGATGAGAAAGAAAAATTTTTGAGTGAGTTGGATGACGTGGTGATGAATGTACCCAAGGCTGAGAGACTGGTGATTGGAGCAGATTTCAATGGGCATGATGGTGAAGGGAACAGAGGGGATGAGGAAATGATGGGTAGGTATGGTGTTAAGCAAAGGACTGCAGAAAATCAGATGGTAGTGGATTTTGCAAAAAGGATGGACATGGCTGTGATGAATGCGTATTTTAACAAGAGGGAGGAGCATAGGGTGACATACAAGAGTGGAGGAAGATGCACACGGGTGGATTATATCTTATGTAGAAGGGCCAGTCTGAAGGAGATTGGAGACTGTAAAGTGTTGGCAGAGGAAAGTGTAGTTAGGCAGCATAGGATGGTGGTTTGTAGGATGACATTGGTGATCAAGAAGAGGAGGATGAGTGTGAGGGCAGCACCAAGGATCAAATGGTGGAAACTGAAAAAGGGTAATTGTGAGGTGATGTACAGGGAAGAGTTAAGACAGGCACTGGGTGGCAGTGAAGAGTTACTGAATAGCTGGGTAACTACAGCAGAGCTAGTAAGAGAGATGGCTAGAAAGGTGCTTGGTGTGACATCTGGAAAGAGGAAGGAGGACAAGGAGACCTGGTGGTGGAATGAAAAAGTACAGAAGAGTATACAGAGAAAGAGGTTGGTGAAGAAGAAGAAGTGGGATTGTCAGAGAGATGAAGAAAGTAGACAAGAGTGTAAGGAGATGAGGTGCATGGCAAAGAGAGAGGTGGCGAAGGCTAAGGATAAGGCATATGAAGAGTTGTATAAAAGGTTGTACACTAAGGAGGGAGAAAAGGACCTGTACCAATTGGCTAGACAGAGGGACCGAGCTAGTAAAGATGTGCAGCAGGTAAAGGTGATAAAGGATAATGAGGGAAACATACTCACAAGTGAGGAGAGTGTGTTGAGCAGATGGAAAGAGTACTTTGAGGGGTTGATGAATGAAGAGAATGAGAGGGAGAGAAGGTTGGATGATGTGCGGATAGTGAATCATGAAGTGCAGTGGATTAGCAAGGAGGAAGTAAGGATAGCTATAAAGAGGATGAAGAATGGAAAGGCTGTTGGTCCAGATGACATACCTGTGGAAGCATGGAGGTGTTTAGGTGAAATGGCAGTGGAGTTTTTAACTAGATTGTTTAATGAAATCTTGGAAAGTGAGAGGATGCCTGAGGAATGGAGAAAAAGTGTTTTGGTACCGATTTTTAAGAATAAGGGTGATGTGCAGAGCTGTAGTAACTACAGAGGGATTAAACTGATCAGTCACAGCAAAAAGTTATGGGAAAGAGTAGTGGAAGCTAGGTTAAGAAGGGAGGTGATGATTAGTGATCAGCAATATGGTTTCATGCCAGGAAAGAGCACTATAGATGTGATGTTTGCTTTGAGAGTGTTGATGGAGAAGTACAGGGAAGGCCAGAAGGAGTTGCATTGTGTCTTTGTGGATTTAGAGAAAGCATATGACAGGGTGCCTAGAGAAGAGTTGTGGTATTGTATGAGGAAGTTGGGAGTGTCAGAGAAGTATGTAAGTGTGGTACAGGATATGTACGAGGGTAGTGTGACAGCGGTGAGGTCTGCGATGGGAGTGACAGATGCGTTTAAGGTGGAGGTGGGATTACCTCAAGGATCAGCTCTGAGCCCTTTCTTATTTGCAATGGTGATGGACAGTTTGACAGACTAGATCAGACAGGAGTCCCCGTGGACTATGATGTTTGCAGATGACATTGTGATCTGTAGTGAGAGTAGGGAACAGGTGGAGGAGACCCTGGAGAGGTGGAGATATGCTCTAGAGAGAAGAGGAATGAAGGTCAGCAGGACTGAGACAGAATATATGTGTGTGAATGAGAGGGAGGATAGAGGAATGGTGAGGATGCAGGAAGTAGAGGTGGCAAAGGTGGATGAGTTTAAGTATTTGGGATCAACAGTTCAGAGTAATGGTGAGTGTGGAAGAGAGGTGAAGAAGAGAGTACAGACAGGATGGAGTGGGTGGAGAAGAGTGTCAGGAGTGATTTGTGACAGACGAGTACCAGTAAGAGTGAAAAGGAAGGTCTGCAAGAGGGTAGTGAGACCAGCTATGTTATATGGGTTGGAGACAGTGGCATTGACAAAAAAGCAGGAGTCAGAGCTTGACATAGCAGAGTTGAAGATGTTAAGATTTGCACTGGGTGTTACAAGGATGGACAGGATTAGGAATAAGTATATTAGAGGGTCATCCCAGGTTGGAAGGTTTGGAGACAAAGCCAGAGAGGCAAGATTACATTGGTTTGGACATGTACTGAGGAGGGATGCAGAGTATATTGGGAAAAAGATGCTAAGGATGAAGCTGCCAGGTAACAGGAAAAGGGGAAGGCCTAAGATAAGGTTTATGGATGTGGTGAGAGAGGACATGGAGGTGGTTGGTGTGACAGAGCAAGATGCAGAGGACAGGAAGAAATGGAAACAGTTGATCTGCTGTGGCGACCCCTAACGGGAGAAGCCAGAAGAAGAAGAAGTAGAAAATTCTGTTTATGATCTAGAACCTAAAGAACACTACCATTATAAAAAACTAACCTACTCACTATTAACTGTATTACTACATTCCCTGGCTACTTGTATAAACTGTCTTATAATAAATTGGATAAAATCAGCTGTCTCATTCTAATGTATTATACTAGTGAATGAAATGCTACCTTGCTCAGCTTTGTACTACTACTGCTGTTTGTGTTCTAATATTAGAAGTAATAATTGTAAAGTGTTTATGTATGTATTCCAACAAACCTGGAACATGTATCTATATATAATTGTATAAAAAAACTCCAACCGTTATGTCTTATGTATCTGTTTATGTGGAGCTTTTCTCCCCGGGCCTCCACTGAAAATGGACCTGAATCCAGTCGGACTTTCCCAGTTAACAAATGTAAAATAAAATAAAATTATTTAGCTCTAATGATATACAACCACATAGAGCCTTGGCACACATACTTCATCATTATTAACCCTAATGATATACAACCACATAGAGCCTTGGCACACATACTTCATCATTACTTAGCCCTAGTAATAAACAACCACACAGAGCCATGGCATACACACCATCATTACTTAGCCCTAAGGATATATAACTGCATAGAGCCTTGGTACACATACCTCATCCTTACTTAGCCCTGCTGCATTGCAACATAAAGGATTGTTTTGTATTGACAGTGCACATTGCCATTGCATGAGCAGATACCATTGCTAATATCAGTAGCATTCATTAAGGTTTACATACTATCATCCTAACCTGATGATCCATGACAACTTCATTGTCCATCCTGTGTTTCACAAATGTGTGTGTGTCTCACGTACACATGTAAAACTTGTACATGTCAGTCTCAGTTCTGCAATCTACATTAATGACAGCATAGCTGATCTAAGTTAGCAGTATGTATTTATTATGGATCATAAGATTGCACTTACTCCTTCATATCAACAAATATGGCTTTGTACAAAAAGGTCAATGGTACAATATCTGAGAAACTAATCCTATGTACACTGCACTGTCACACTGTAGAAGCCAGATAATCTTCAGTGGCACTTGCATAAAGTGCTGTGTCCTCTAGATAGATAGAGAGGGTCCTAATATCACAGCAGTCAATGCGTGCATGTGTGTTTGTGTGTGTGTGTGTGTGTGTGTGTGTGTGTGTGTGTGTGTGTGTGTGTGTGTGTGTGTGTGTGTGTGTGTATGCGTGCATATGCATATGTGGATTGTATATAGAGTCATGTAAGTATGACCTTACATACTGCTGGCCTCACTGGATTAGTAGTCTGGAGAAAGTTTTACACTGCAGGATGAGTCCATATCAGTGTCAGACCCTTCTCCCAACATCATCTTCTCTGCAACACAACACTGATGTCATCCTCTACAAAGTGCACTCTTACAGTGTAGAAGTCAAACTTCTGTAGTGGCACTTGTTTTAAGCATTATGTCTTCATCTCACAGCAGTCAACAAGTGTGTGTGGGTATGTGTGTGTGTGTGTGTGTGTGTGTGTGTGTGTGGGGGGGGGGTTATGCATAGAGGCATGTAAATATGACCTTATGTATTGCTGGCCCCACTGAAATAGCAGCTGAAGGATGAGTCTACATCAGTGTCAGACCCTTCTCCCAACATAATCTTCTCTGCAACACAATGCTGATGTTACCCTCTATAAAGAGCATTATTACACTGTAGAAGTCAGACTTCTGTGGAGGCACTTGTGATATGTATTATGTTGTCTTGATTGTGCAGCTAGATAGGTAGGTGGTTCTAATCTCACAATGGAACTTGTGTGTGTGTGTGTGTGATGGTGGGTCCATAGCTTCACTGGAGGATTAATTAAAAAATTATGTTTATTTGATTCCCACTCATGAGAAACATTTACATGTCAGATCTATCCCACATACCCTTTCCACTATGTCCCCAAACACATCATGTCGGCAGCACACTCTTGATGTCATCATTTCTAAAATGCACTCTCAGACCACTATAGTCAGACCTGTGCTGTGGTTCATGCCTATAATACACTTGCATGTAAATTGTATCAGTAGATAGGTAGGGAGTTCAAGTACAGCAATGAGGAACTCATGACTTTGTGTATGGGAATGTAAATGGATGGAGAAGGGTCTTGTACCTCTTAGTATTGACAACATTTATAATCCTACATAGCTGTAGAAGTCATTTTTGCACACACCTCCTTTGCATGGCACAGCTGATGTCATCCCTTCAAAGATGCAGTGTGGCTCACATGCAGTCAGACTTCTTCTGCGGTGCTTGGATATAATATGCTTACTTGTAGACTGCGTCAGTAGGTAGGTAAGGAGTTCAAATACAAGACTGATTGCCTTTTGTGAGTGTGTGTTTCTTCTTCTTCTTGCTCTGTAACCACTTTTTAGAGGAAATATCAAAGTAATACAAAATGGTGATATCATCCATTGAAATGTGCAGTGTCACAGTTGTAAAAGAAATCCCAAGTGGCGCTTGTGTTTCAGAAAACCTTCATTAGCATGTGCTGCTATGTATATAGTTCAAATCCCAATTGCTGCTTACAGTCAGTGTACATGTTGTTAACAGTATTGCCACCTACATATGCTATGTTCATGTGTAGATGTTGTTTCTTCTCACAAGAGTTTATTCTAAATATACCATTCTTTTTATTAATTAATTATTTTTTTTCTATTTTTCTACCTTTATATATTCAAAATGGTTATTTTTAGGAAACAGGAAGTGATGTTTTTAAGTATTTGCTATTTAACTGATGTAATTTCCTTATTTTATCTGAAGAAGTTTGTCGATACTGGCAGAAGAAAGCGCTAACATTACATTAAATCATTGTGTGAATTGAGTGGGTTGCCGACCTGTGCTTTTTGATTTATCCTCTTGAAAGGCTATATTGAAGACTTATGCTATCATTTGAAGAGATTGTCTTTCCATACCAGTTGTACTGAGATGTCTGCTCAGGACAGAAGACATGAGACGATGTAAAGTTTGTTGTTGCCTAAGTAAGGTGTGTGTTCCAATATGGGATTATATCCACATTATGTGTAATTGTTATTCTACTATCACAGTGAAAACACCATGGGGTCCCCAAGTGTGTTTGGGTATACCTAGCATCAGGCAATGTTGTTTGACATACAGCAAGATTATTTCTAAGTAATTATAGAGAGATTTAAAAAAGTTCAGTTACAGGCTTGCTGTTCTTGACCTGTTTGTAAGTTTCTGTGAGGCCATTTTTTGCTTGGGCTAAAGGAAAGTCTCTCTATTGATCATTGAGCAGCCTGCCTGCCCCTGTGGGAGTGGTTACTGACTTGAAACTGTAGTTTTATTGGCCATTTTGGGTCAATTCCAAAACTCCTTCATCTTCCTCTCTTAAAACCCTCTTTTGCGCAGTTTTGCATGGTTTTGAGCATAGCGCAACAACGGGCAGCGCCTCCTAATTGGGTTTAAACTATTCCTGGCTCCACAAAGTCTGCTCTTCACTTTTTCCCTTAGAACTGCTCTATCTCTCAATTTAAACACCATATTCTCATTCTAAGGCCCTTCACTGGTCCAATTAAGTAATCCTACAAGTTAGCACTATTAAACCATAAGCACTACTTACTCTTATACTCTCTACGATTACCCTGTCCTCTATTGGTCCTTATTAAATTCAGTTTCCCTATTACTCTAGCATGTCCAAAGGTCAGTCAATGGTTTCCTCTCCAGTCCAGCTGGTGAATCTGGGAATTTTGAGGCAATGTTACAACTGTCTCATGTACACGGACAACCCTCTCCTCCTCCAAACAGGTTCAAATATATGTGAGAGATGCAACTATTTAGCCAAACCGGAGGCTGAGCTCTCTCATCTCAAAACTGCTGTAACCAGTCAGGAGGAGAAGGTAACCTCACACAACACAATTCCAGTATCACATAGTCCCACCACATCAGTGAACCAAACACATAAATACACAAAAACATACTCGGAGGCTCTAAATAAAAATCTACCTAAGCAACAGAGACCTCCAAAGCAGACATCCAAGCAAACGCTACCTCAAAACAAAACACACACAACACATAACCCACAAAGTCAGTGTGCCAAGCAGCCACAGCCCTTAAGGCTGAATAGCACACCTGATACTCTTGTTATAGGTGACTCTATTGTCAGACACACTGACGTCCTGCTCACCAGGCTGAATAAAGAGAAGGTCACGGTGAGCTGCCTGTCGGGTGCTGGGATCTGACACATAACGCAAGCACTCAGGTCACTCCAAAGCAAATACAAATATGACTCAGTCATTGTACATGCTGGTGTGAATGACCTGAGACGTACCTCCCTGGACTACATGAAAAGAGACATAGAGGAGCTCTCAGATCATGTAGCCCAGGCTGGTATGACCCTGACCTTGAGCAGCATCTTACCCTCACCTAGAATGATGCCACAGTACAAAGACAAAATGATCGATTTTAACAATTGGCTAAAATTTTGGTGTCATTCAAAGGGGATCCAGTGTCTGTCAGCCTGGGATGACATGCTCGACAAGCCACGTTGCTTCGCTAGGAACGGCTTGCACCTGTCACCACTGGGCTTTCGGATATTGGCAAAGGCTCTTGCCACCCCCATAGTGCCTTTTTTAGGCAAGGCTCAAAAGTCAAACCCACCCCCATAGACAGCACAAGGAACAAGAAACTAAGGGTAATGCTGCTAAACGCCAGAAGTCTTAACCTCAAGATGAATGCACTCGAAGCTCTCCTCAGTATGGAGAACATCGATATCTGTGCAGTGACAGAAACCTGGTTCAAGGCTCCAGAGAGCACCCAAGCACTACCAGGCTATACCTCATATCATGCTTTTTGGCCCCAAAACCCGGACCAAACCACAAAAGGAGGGGGAGTTTCCATATTTATCAAGGATATCCACACCTCCAGGTTAGTGGCATTGCACGAAGTATCGGAGACTATCCATGTGCAACTAACAGTGGGCAAGACTGCTTTTCAGTTTATAGCATCTTACAGACCACCCTCTCAAAGTCAGGAATCCCATTCGGCTTTCCTGAAAACATTGGAGAACATGAAGATCTCTCCGAACACCATTATATTGGATGACTTCAACTACCCAAACATTGACTAGGAGCACTAATCAAGCCCCAGCACCTTAGCCCAAAGATTCCTGGAATTTATAAACTGAAATGCTATGGAAAAACTAGTCACCACTCCCACAAGAGGAGACAACATACTAGACCTGATCATTACCAACATGGGGACTCTATGCTCCACACCAGAAGTATATCCCTCATTGGTAAGATCAGACCATAAATTAATTTCACTGGATGTCCACATCCCGACCCCACCCCCAGCCCAGAAAACCACAGTGAAAAACTTCTCAAAAGTGAAATTCTCACTTCTCAAAACTGAAGTGGAATCCTTCAAGGCCCCAGGGCCAGTGGAAACTACAGCCCAAACTGCAGAATCCTATATAAATGCATTCTACGGACATCTCCAGGAATGCATGGATCATGCTATCCCAAACAAAACCAAGACCCAATCATCCAAAGGCAGGCGTTCAGTCTGGTGGACCCCTGCCATAAATAAACTGTACAACAGAAGGAGGAAGCTACTACATGATAGAGCAAAATCCCTAATATGGAAGGCATCTCTGATCAGTACTAGCAAAAAATTACGATCCCTCATAAAATCCTCCAAGGCCAGCTTCGAGAGAAAAATTGCACAGGACACCAAAGACAATCATAAGGCTTTTTTCAGTTATGTTAGAAACCTGGGATGCAACTCCCAGACTTGTTCTGAGTTGATTCTAAACAACAACAAATACACTGAACCCACAGACATCGCCAATATCCTGGCAGACAGGTTCAGTGCAAACTTCTCCACCCCCTCCCCCCCAAAAGAGCAATTATCTATCCCGGCAGAGGGCTGCCTCCCAAACATCTCAGATGCTCAGGTGAAGGCTGCCCTCTCCAAAGCAAAAAGCACTGCTTCCATGGAACCAGATGGCGTCCCAGGTTGCGTCCTACATGAACTACAAGAGGAACTAATCCCTCAAATAAAACAGCTATACAATCTCAGCCTCACTACAGGATATGTGCCCACAGAACGGCGTACAGCAACAGTGGTCCCACTCCACAAAGGTGGAGCCTCTACGGACCCTGGAAACTATCGCCCCATAAGCCTGACTAGCTTAGTCTGCAAGGCTATGGAGAGGATCTTCATGGAGCTCATAAACAAAGACATTGGGGACCTACAGACACTAGATCCTACCCAGTTCGGCTTTGTCAAGAGCAGATCCTGCCTTTTGAACCTGGTTGACTTCTTCAAAACAGTCACCAAAGCCATAGATGAAGGGAAGGTAGTCCACACAGCCTATCTGGACCTTGCAAAGGCATTTGACACAATATCCCACTCGGGCATCATAGATAAGCTATCCAGCTTAAATATAAACCCCTATGTCACAAGATGGGTTGCAAACTGGCTCAAAGACAGAACCCACAGAGTGAGAGTTGCTGGAGCCATGTCAGACTCGAAACCGGTCACAAGTGGCATCCCACAGGGTTCTGTCCTGGGACCACTCTTGTTCGGTATATACTTTTCCGAGGTACAGGCAAACGTGGGAGGACTATGGCTCACCAAGTTTGCAGACGACTGCAAACTGGGCGCCATAATCAACTTTCCAGCTGACACAAACATCCTTCAAAAAGGTCTCACAGAGACAGATAACTGGTGCCAGCGCCATGGTTTAAAGCTAAATGCCAAAAAATGTATAGTCATACCCTTTGGCAGAAACAATGTGCCCACAAATTACCACATAGGCGGAAACCCATTAAGTACAGAGAAAGTTATTAGGGACCTGGGGACCCAAGTTGATAGCGATCTCTCCTTTGAAAACCACATTGCCAAAGTGGTTAGAAAGACCTTCTACATAGCCCACCTCATCACGAAGGGTTTCACATCTAGATCAAGAGAGGTAATCGTGCCCCTTTATTCATCCCTCATCAGGCCCATCATAGAATACAATGCCCCTTTTGGGATGTACCTTACCCGACACCTGTAGCAATTAGAAAGACCCCAAAAGTATCTCACCAAGAGGATCAAGGGTCTCAAACAGATGCCATATGCTGCTCGGTTAAAAACTCCAGCTCTACTCAGTTGCATACCGCCTACTTGAGGCGATCTATGCCTGACATACAAAGCTATGTCAAATCCAGAATTAATGGACATGCTCCACCTCAGTAAATCTAAATCCCTTAGAGCCACACGCTCGAGGGACTTGAACCTCAGCACAGAAATAAATAGAACTTGCTGGAGGGACAGGTTCATAACCCAGAGGCTCCCTTCGCTCTGGAATAGAATTCCAGTTCATGTGAGGCAGAGCACCTCACTGAATCTCTTCAAGAAGAATCCCGATAAGTGGATGGGGGATCATAGGTTTGTCCCAGGGATTACTCCCGTGTCACTATTAGACAGAGGCAAAGTAAACTAAACCTTAAAAAGGGCACAGTATACTCAAATCAAGGGGTGGCGTAAGCCATACAGAATCAGGCTAGGCTTATAATTGCCCCAGGGCAGTTAGCCTAGTATGAACCTATGAACCTATGAACCTATGAACATATTCCTTGATTCATACACATGATGTAATAACCACATATGACAACTGGTGATGCACTTATAACATGGCACATTCATTGATCCCACTATGGTGTTGATTTTTTCTCAGCACTTAAGCAAGTGTCCCAAACCAGCACTGAGTGAGTGTAAGCATTTGTGTCCTTAACTGTTCCGCAGTAATGATATCCCCCCAGTTCTGCTCTGCATGTATAATGTGGCAGAGGCCTCCCCTATCTATTTTATCAGATAGAAATTATGAGCAAATAAAGTACAGCCGACTTAATGACTTCACATAGGTGGGGTTCAACAGCTATGATAACAATTCCACTGCGGCACATGTGATTAATAGTCATATTGTTAGTTGGAGGAGTTGTGCAACTTGATGTCCAGTTCTAGCATAGGGATCATTTTATGTGAATGTAATGATGCAATACAACAACCATTACGTCATATCAGTATTTTCCCTTGATAAACATATCAATGCATGAACACGTCTGAATGTAGCTTTGGATTTCATGGAAGTAGACATTTGTTCTGCCAACATCATGGTGAGAGTGCTACTGTGGCACATGCATTGAGTATTATGGTGTACGCAAGTGTGCTCCAGTTGTGATATTTGTACAAAAATACAGAGAAACCTTCCTTGACCAAGGGCCATTGATAAAGGACTGATCAAAGATGTGTGCACATGAGCATAGTCAGTTAATTGCCATCAGTCTGACACACAGATATGGTATTCATTATCAGGGATCCTTTCTTAATTCACTCATTAATTTAATTTGTTTCTGACAATACCCATTGCTATCTCCTGTGATAGATGCTGATAATACACAGCTCTGTGGAATACACTGCATTATATTGTGGTGTTTGCATCTGTTCTTCTCTGTCTGCACAACAACTGTGTCAGGCAGGAGAGCCTTACCCAAGGGTATTATGTATGCCACACACTGCTTCCACATTTGTAACACCACACACACCTACATATGGGATGCATAACCATTAGAATATTACAGTGCATAATTCCCTTCAAGGGTGATATTCCTCCTACATGTGTTATGCTTATTTCTGTGGTGTACACAGTTAATATACAGCTCAGTGGTAACATTGATGAGATGGATTAGATTCTTGCAAGGGAGATTGTGGCTTCTGAGCCATTCCTATTTTCCAACATGTTATACTGACGAAATGCAAGCTATACAAATATCCCATAATGTATGTACTGTCCTTGCTAACTGTCATCTCAGTTTAGCATGTTAATGACACTCATATGTCATGTAATATCCTGTGTTACAAAGTTAATTTAACTATTGCATCCTATAATATAAAGTCTGCTTTAATTTACCTGTATTTACTCAGAAAGTGTGAACACCATTAATTATTATGACATGCATCTTATACAGTTTTATTATTACAAAATTGTCTTTGTGACATGAGCACCTTAAAATCAATTATCTTAGTACAATTTGAACATTTACATTGAATTAAATAAAATATTTAAAAAAATTATTACATGGCTTATTTAAAAGAGTGAAGCAGTAAACGGCAGGTCTCCAGCCTGCCTTTTTTCACAGTCCTTATTCCCATTTTCATACTGTCCTTTCTGGATAAGTATATTTTCATTTTACTGAACAAAATGAAACCAAGTGCTCATACAAACTGATATGACAAACAAAGTGCATACACAGAAGTACTAAATGCATTGAGTTATTTACTACAATCTCTAGAATTGATTACTGGTAACTCACAAACTATTAAACTGAACCTTCATTTGCAACGGGTACAACTTGTTTATAGAATTCACTGCTGTTCATCCCAGACAGAAACTGATAAAGAACACTACTTTTGTTCAAAATCAGTCCACAATTCTTTTAATTAAGTGATATTGCCCAACATGTCATGTGTTACTGTGTAAATAACAAATGACCAGGGGTGTTATGAGGCTCAAGCGCTGCAAGTGGGGGGGCTTCTATACTCCTGGAATGGCATTATTTACACAATAATACACATTCTGGAGGACATTATTGTGCTTAGAGAATGGGCTAGTTGTTAAACTGTTTTGTATTTTTTAAATACTATATATTTTTTAAATATTTTTAAACTAAAATAGTTCCTCCTCCTAATGTTTCAAACTACCTGTAGTATATGTAATTGCTGTTGATGGAAATATTTTACATCCAAAGTATAAGCTATACAAATATTTAATGCCTAAACACTTACACACTCAAAATCACACCTACACATTCAGAAGCACAGACAGACAGGCACTCACACTCATACATATGTAGAAACACACATTAATTACAGTCATTTTTTTAGTAACCACATCCTCAAGTGTGTCCTGTGCAAATGAGTAAAACAATATGCAAGACAATACAGATCCACCCTTCAATATCTCTGATTTTGCCCCACAGTGCTTCTCTGTACATTGATTTAGAATGTCATTGCATGAAAAGAGAACAAATTATGGAGGATTAAAGCCAGTCAATAATGCCAGACATTAAAAGTGTGATTACTGTTATTATTTGTGGTCACTGCTTTTGGAGTGCATACTGCAATCAGCAATAGCCCTATGTGACTCTCTCTCCCTTGTTCTATCACTTACGCAAGCACACACATACACATGCACACACAAAATCTAACAATCATGCACAGAGACACACATGCTTTTCTTTTTTATTTAACTTTTCTTTCTTATGTTACACACACTAAATAGCAAAGTGTCATTTAGCAAGTCTAAAAATGGCATCCATTTGCTTTTTAAATTTATGAGCTTCACAGCAACTTAATATGTTTTTGAGCAGATATTATCTGCACATTAATACGCTGCGGAAAAAAGTTCACTCTTCAGTCAGAAGGGTAATGTACAAGTTACCCATTCACTAAGAACATTTAGCAAACTTTGTCCAGTCAGGAGCTGTATATTAATGAATCTCATGCATCATTCATAAGGCATTATCTGTTTGGAACACTGCAGCAATCATATTCTCCTTAGCTAGCAATTTATAGTACTCTCATTATAGTCAATGGGGCAAGAATTTCCAGAGGCAATAGCCTGACATAGATGGAAACCTATGGCTTATGTAATCCAAATTCAGCTAGTAGCCCAGGTGATGGAAGAACCAGCTAGCAAGAGTGAGAAATGATGAAATCATGATACTTTACATACATGCATCTTTCTGAACGGTGAAAATTAAGACAGCATATTTCAGAGACACAGACCCAACAATGTACCTTTATTGGAGAACAGCAAGTAGTCATGATGTAATAGCCTATGAGGTGACAGGACTATTTGCTGGATGGCATCACCTATATGAGTAACGTGTCCTTTGAGTCCCTTTGGCACTCACAGATGCATGTGCATGGAGAAACAGCTGAACTTAATGAGATGGATAAACTCATTAATGGCTTCCTGGATTACAGTCATGCTGAGGGTGCACTATTGCCCTATAGCTGGACTGAATGTACACAAATACGATGTAATACGTACTGAAATAAAAACTGTGGTAAGACTCTTCTTTAGTGTATTTCTCATATGGTTAGTCTGTTAATCATAAAGCTTTTTCTTTACTATATAGCTATTATATGGAAAACAGTCAGAACCATTTTTTCTTTTTCTGACTCATAGCAAGAGCAAAGAAACAATGAATTTTTATAAACACAACCCAATGTGATCTAAACTAAGCCATTAATAATGAAATGAATAGTCCTAATTTATACAAATCAGTTATTTTCATTTCTAGCCATGTTGTGCATGTTGCCATATCAGTTTGCTCCTAATATTAGCTTGAAATGCACTTGTTTGCAATCCGTGCAAAACCATAGGTAACTCATCTGGCACTCTGTGCAGTTCTTTTTTGAACTTTAAGTTGAGGAGCAAAAAAAGATCTCACAGTTAATAAAAGCTCTTCTGCTCTAAACTGAAACCGTATCATGTTGCTTTCTAGAAATATAACAAGCAGCTTTCTAAGTCAAATTACCACACACAGAACTCTTCAGTAGTTCAGATGTAACCACAAATCCAACATCAGCATTAATTTCTGAAGCCACAATATTCTCATGTCTTTATCAATTAATTCTGGTTCTGCAGTCCCGCACGATTAGCACCTGCTGAACAATCACCCTAAAAGCTTGGGACTGGGGCAGCTGCCCCTTTCACCTCATCCAGCTATGTCTCCGAATCTTTGGAGCAATGTTCTTCTACAATGCTTTCAATTACATACTCAAAGATACCTGGAATCCCAATTAATCTGCCTCAGCATGTTCTAGAATCAGCAGTATAAAAAGGACATATAAAAAGAAAGACAGATGCACATTAAATACACATCAGTCTTTAAAAAATGTAGTAGTTATTTTGATGGTTTGCAAACATGGGGAACTACAAAGTGCAGCAGAAAAAAACATTCTAAGCAATTTTATTTACCGCAATTAATGATCAAAGGTCTTCTGTTCTTTTTTACTCATTACTAGTTTGGTGGGCCTGTTAGAACTTGCTTGCATTAAGGAATCGAAACAGAACTGGTGAAGCCAGCACATAGAAAAGAGTCTATGATTTCTTAAAACCTTGTCATGAAAATCAGTATAGCAGCTGTAAGTAGCATGGAAACCACCAGTAGTCAATGGTGGAGACTATTGGGTAGCACTTTTCACATTATTTATTTATTTAACATTTTAAGCAGGTAAAGGACTTGGTCTGAGGTCTGTTTCAGCCTTAGCCAGAGCCAAAGGCAAGTTCAGAATTGTGCCTTAAAAATCATAGAGTAGAAAGGAAAATATCATTATGGTTATTACAGAAGTAATTTGACAACTCCTGTATTACAAAAACAACAACAACAGACAATAGTACAAATAGAATTCCTACATAATTGCAGTGAACAGTAGACAATATTTTTGGGCAAGAGCAAATGCAAATAAGTAACAGTGGTTTACTAAAGAAAAAATACATTGGTTAACAGAATATAAATATTGTTAAACAAATGAGTTGAATGATGATAAATAACAACCAATCATAATAATTTGAGTATAGCAGGTGCTTAACACAAGGAAGTTGCTTGAAACGCCAGAATTCTGGGCTGCAAATCTGATCAGTAAGTGGGCTGAGAATAGCAGGGGGTCAGTGAATAATTCAAAAAAGGTCAGCAGTTGCCTTGATGTCATCTCTTACCCACTCCCTCAAGGAGGCACTATATGAGTACCAAATGGATTAAGATGTTACAGTATGACATGAGGGCAAGTACCCATATGTGCAAACTGTTAAAACACAAGCTTTGGCTGTCCAGCGTAATTATCATTCAGAGATGGACTAAAATGATAGTAATATTTATGCCTTGAAATTTATTTTATATTACTAAATCTTGTATCATAAACTGAACTAAGATGATGTGGTTAGATGAGGATTTCTGGCAGTTTCAATATGATGGAGGGGTAGAAAATATGCTTTCCATCACACTTTGCTTATAGCTCCAGATGATGTTTAATGAATTTAGGATATAATAGTCATTTGATCAGTGTAAGATGCGATTGCTTGAAGTAAATATGTAATGTTTTAGGTAAAATAATACACATAGTTTAAGAAAAACAGAAGCCTTATTCTACTAGGACACCAAACGGGTCATAACCTTTGAGTCTAGATAACTTCTGATTCTGAAATGGTCATGATTACCACAACAAGGGTTACAGCAGTAATTTAATAATAAGGATTTCAGTATATTTTCATTTAGATATAAAGAAAACTCTGTTAGGCAGATTTTTCCTGAAATTGTCTTATTAAGATGGTATAGTGAATAGTGCTATGAAAGCCAGAGGAGGAAATGCACAGTCTTGGTTTGGTAAGTAACTAGTTCTGTGGAAATATCACCCTGAATGCACCTCACCTCATCTGATCGCAGAAACTAAACAGAGTTAGGCCTAGTTATTACTTGGATGGGAAACCATGTGGGAATATTAGGTGTTGTAGTTTACTTCTTTGGACTCTATAGAGTCAAAATATTGCACTTTTATTTAAATATAAGAACATAAAGTGCTATACAGTAACAAGCAAGATAAAGCTGCCTCACTCTAGATATCCTAAGGTATTTGCAGAAAATGTACTGGAAATATATGTGAAATGTATACGCCTCCCATTAATTGTAATAGAAAACAATATTTAGGCATTTCTAGTCAAAGTCCATGCTTTTGTAGTGAAATTGTCCCAGAGAATTTCATACAGTCAATAGATAAGAAATATTTCTTTACTGTGGCTCTGAAAAATAGTTTTTTGAAAGAATAGGAAGTCATTGCTGGAAATCTAAATGCTCCAAATGTAGACTGGGGGCTTTAGTACTGGACAATATTGCCTTTTGCCACATGATTAGCTATTGTTTAGACTAAGGCTATTTGCAGACATTTCAATAGAACTAACAGGAAATAGAACATTTTGGATGTCATTTGGATTAAGAATAACATAACAGCCAGTGACCATGCACATGGAACAGACCACTTAGGAATTTTCTATGAGCTATGTTAAACTGAAATAAAGTCAACAATACTAGATAATACACCACAGAAAACATTTTATGAAGAAGATTTTATAGCCATAATTAAGGATCAGTGGGGTTAGAATTGGAAGGAGTCTATGATGTAGATAAGTATCACTGAATGCTGCAGGATATTTACGATTATATTAACCTACTCACTGAAAAACATGTTCCTACTACTATGCCAGCAATGCAACACAGGTTAAACTGCCCATGGTGGAATAATTAGTTAAATAAGGAAAAAAAGAATGAAGCATCCACGGGAAGCATGGTAAAGAATGAGAAATATTAGAAAATTAGTAAGATTTAGAAACTATGTAACTCTAGAAATAATTATACATTTAAGTTGGCCATAATAGTGAGGGTTTTAATGTCATTGTGCTTACTGAGACTTGGTTCTCTGAAAGAAATCCACATTTGTGCTTACCAGGGTATAAAGCATGTAACAATGTTAAGTGCCTAAAAAGGGAGGATGTGTTTCAATATGTATTCCTAACAAATTGGAATCTAATTTATTAAATAACAATAGGCATTTTGAGATAATATTAGTAAATATCAATCTTAACAAAATGATGGTCAGGGTATGTATTTTTATAGATTCCTGAATGAAAAAAATGAGAACATTAGAAAATTTAGTAAAATTCTAATATTCCATTCTGAGAGTAATTATGAAGTTATTGCAGGAGATGTTAATGTACCTCAGTTCTTGTAGGATGTAAACTCCAGTGTTAGAGGGGTAATTGGTAGTTTGGTAAAGAAGAGCAAGGGGCATGAGTGTACTAGGTTAGTTAAAGATCCATCTAGAAGATGTAATATTCTAGCTATTCTTTGGACCAACAATGATAAAATCATTGAGTGTACATTTGAACCTGAGTCACTGGGCTCAGATCATGCCAGTGTCACATAGAAATATCTTAAAGTCGCTCAGAATTTACCTAAGAAGCAATGTATCTTGAGACAGGCTGATTACAGAAATTATTTTTCTATAATCTGGGAAAAGTTAAGGAACTGGAATTGGGAGGATGTCATCTATTCGGCAGATATCGCAGCTGGGTGGAAGCAATTTTATACTTACATTTTTTCAACTTGCAGAAGAATGTGTTCCACTAATAATTGTTAAATCTGCATGCTGTAAGTCTCCTTAGTAGAATAAAGCTCTGGATAAGGCTAAAAAAAGAACCAAGTATTACTGGAAAAGTTTAGGAGAGAACTTAGTGTCACTAAATGTGAAAAAATATAAACTGGCTTTGGCCAGTTTTAGAAGGAGTGTGAAAGCTATTAGGTGTAACCATGAATGAAACTTGTCTGCTATGCCACAGATAACAGAAAAGCCTTTTCAAAATGTGATGCAATATAAATGTGATAATAATTTGAGATATAATATTATGAATTTGATGCAATATAAATGTGATGATAATTCTAGATATAACATTATGAATTTGATGCAATATAAATGTGATGATAATTCTAGATATAATATTATGCTGAATGACAGGTTATTCTTTGACTTTAAGGTTTTGGCTGGTATCTTTGTAGACAATATAATCAAGTCACATCACAGATACATAATTCTGGGATTTGTTTAGTTTCTTTTAAGTTGGATGGTTTGTGTCCAGACTTATTTACTACTAATATTGAGAATGCATTTATTTATTTATTTTACATTTGTTAACCGGGTTAGTCCAACTGAGTGTGCAAACAAACCCATTTTCAGTGGAGACCCGAGGGGAAAAGCCCCAACAAACAAAAGTAAAAATAAAGTGACAATATAAAAATATTAAATAACTATCACAATACAAAATAATTGTAAAAAAGAAAAGGTTATTAACAGTTTACATTGCATTGATAGTAAGCAACCCATTTTCAGTGGAGACCCAAAGGGAAAGAGCCCCAGCAAACATAAGCAAAGATAAAAAACTATTAAAAACAATACTGCAGATACAAAATTAATTATAAAGAGAAAAACAAAAGAAAAAAAAACATTATGAACATTAAGGGTTACACTGATAGTAGTGGACTAAAATTGACTACATATAAGAGTAAAAACAAAAGGATAATTGTTGTTCAAAAGGAGGACAATGTATAGACATTGATAGGAAGTGGGGGGGAGATAGTGTGGAGAATGGGAGGGGGCTTTAGTAGGGCTATAGTAGTAGAGCTGAGCATTTAGGAGATTAGTTTAAGCAAAAGTTACTAACAAAGAAGAAAGTTAGAAGATGCAGCAGGTTATACAGTGGGAGAGACTAAGACTATCTGTGGTCAATGCAACAGCATAGTTTCAAGTTTAGTAGGTGGGATTTAAGCTCCTTTTTTAAACAGGGAAAGGAAAGGTTGGATCTAATATGGAGAGGGAGTTTGTTCCAATTTAGTGAGACAGAGTGTTTGTAAAGTAGTTTGCCAATATTCCTTTTGGGTTTATAATCTGAGACAAAATGCTGATCAGTACTCCATAGAGGCTGGGGGAGAGTAGAGAGTAACATGGGAGGCGAGAGCAGGGCAGGCAGAGGGGTTGTTGAGTATGGAAAAGGTAGTGTGGAGTTGCGATTGTAGGAGAAAGTGCAGAAATTCCAGCCACTGAAGTTTGTTTAGTGAGAGGCAGTGATGTGAAGAGAGTGGTTGGTTTAGAATAAATCTGGCAATTTTGTTGTACGTTTGTTCCACTTTCTGCATTGCGGTAGTTTGGATCTTGATAAGGATCGGGGAAGTGTATAGAAGACTGGGTAAGAGAAATGCCTGTGCAAGAGTGCGTTTAGTGGCAGTAGTGAGGAATTTTTTGTTCCTATAAAGTAGTCCAAGTTTTTGATGTTTTTTTGATGACCTGTTGTATGTGCAAGTCAAATTTTAGTTGGTCATCAATTATTCCTCCAAGGAGTGTGAGGCAGGGGAGATAGTGGTGCCATCTAGGGAGGAAAGAGAAAAGCTGGCTTTAAGGTGAGAGAGTGTCTGAGGTAGGAAGAGAAGGAGTTGAGTTTTCTTAGGGTTAAGGATTAGTTTATTGTTTCTGAGCTATTTTTCAACAGAGATAAAGGAAGTCATGTTAGTGAGTGTAGTTCAGAGATAGCATTGGAGACAGATAAGAGAGTAGAGTCATCTGCATATTGGATTATAGATGAGAGACTGCAGGATGAATGTAGGTTGTTGGTAAAAATGTTGAAAAGGAGCGGTCCATGTATGGAGCCTTGGGGTACTCCTGTTTGAACAGCAAGGAAGGGTGAGAAAGCCTGCTGCCATCTAACAGCTTTTCTGCCAGTAAGGTAGGATTGGAACCAGCCAAGAGTAGAAGGAGAGAGATTTAGGTATGAGAGTTTGTTAAGAAGGATGGGATGAGACACAGTGTCAAAGACTTTAAAGAGATCAAGGAATAGACAGGAGATGAGGAGTTTGTTGTCTCTAGCTTCTGCAACCTTTTGAGTAAAGGATAGCAAGGTAGTCGAGGTACTGTGTTTAGGGTGAAACCATGTTGTGAGGGGATGAGGATATTTTCATGAATGAGATAGGACAGTAATTGAGTATGTATACATTTTTCAAGGATCTTAGAGAGTGGTGAGAGAATAGCAATTGGTCTAAAGTTAGTGGGTTCAACAGAGTTTCTACCTTTGTGCAGAGGCGTGGTATAGAAAGATTTCCATATTTCCGGTATGGTAGATTCCTGAATGGAGTGGTTGATTAAGACAGATACAGGATATGCAATAGAGTCAGAAGCAATTTTCAGAAATTGAGGGAGGAGTTTATCAGTGGAGGGAGAGCATGGTTTTATTTAAGAAGCAGGGATTTGATGTATTTAGTAGAAACAGTTCGCAAGGTAAAAGGTTGGGAGACAAAGGAACAGAGGTTTAGAGGGAGGTGAGGGTGACACAGAAGAGTTGGGATAAGCAGAGTTACCAGAGGGTAGGAGTTTAGAGATGTTGCCTATAAAGTGTTTGTTGAGTAAGTCTGTAGTTTCAGAGGGGAAGTGATAGGGGAAGGTGTTAGGGATGGTAGTAGAACCAGTGTGGAGCAGGGAGTTGATAGTAATCCAGAATTTTTTGGAGTCATTTGGGTGAGAGCTTTGAAATTTAGTGAAATATTGGTGTTTATACAAAATAATAAATTTTTTACATGATTTCTGAGTTGCTTATAATCTTGGAGAAAGGTGGGAGTTTTAGTGGTTTGCCATTTTTTCCATAGAGAATCTCTTTCATGCATCAAAGCATGAGTAGCTTTGGAGAGCCAGGGTGCAAAATTAGATTTGGTTCTGATTTTGTGAGTTGGGGCAAGAGAGTTTGGGACATCAAGGAAAATGTGGTTGAATTTAGTAACAGCATCACTGAGCGGGAGGGTTTTTAGGAAAGACCAGTTGATGGCAGACAGTCTATAGTTAAAGCTTTCAGGGGAAAAGTTAGTCAGTTTCCTACAATCTCTGTAGAGATGAGGCTTAGAGAGATGAGGAGACTGCCTTAAGATAGATATGGGAGAATGGTCACTAATAGAGTCAGGGAAGGTAGAAGGGTTACAATAGCTGTTAGGAGAGTTGGTCAAGATCCAGTTAATTGGGGAACCAGTAGCATTTTTACTGTAGTGGGTAAGGGTAGTGATCAGTTGTGAGAATCCATATAGGTTTATGAAATGTTGGGGTGAGTGACCAATAAGGGAGTTCCAATCCTATATTAACATCTCCAAGAATGATGGTTTCATAGGGGATGGAGATGTTTATCCAGGAGAGTATATGTTCAAGGATAGGGATGCTTTTACCTGGGGGATATAGATAGAGGCAATAGCAAACTTCCTATAGTTATTAGTTATTGCTGTGGCAGTCTAAGAGCAGTAGTTTAGCAGGGGAGAAACTAGGCAGGGTAATGTCTATAGGTGTTAGCATCAGTGAGACAGAGTACAAGATAGCCACTCCACCATCTTTTTTGAGTGTCCTATTAGACCTATAGATAGTGTATTGAGGTGACATAAATTCAGAAGAATTGATATGTGGTTTAAGCCAGGTTTCCGATAAGGCCAGGATGTGAGGTTTGTGTTGGGCCAACCATGCGTGAAGTTCAGACGTTTTGTTGTTTAGGCTTTGGATGTTCATTGCAAAGATAGAGAGATGTTTGAGGCTGGAGATATTTGAAGATGTTTTTGGGGGGACAGCAGATGAAGGTGGAGGGGTAGTGGAGAGAGGGGAGGGACCAGGAATAGGATTGATGTCACCAGAAACCAGAAGAGCAAAGACAAGATGGAAAAGGTGAAGGTTGTCAGAAAGGGGAATGGGGTACTTGAGTTTGGGGTCAGGAGTAAGAGTGGGGTAGGCCATGAGTTTAAATTTAAGACATTGAAAAGGGGAGAGACAGAAAAGAGAGGGGGCAATAGTCAGTGGAGCTTGGTTATATGTTGGAAGGGAAAGGTGGGGGAAGAGGGGAAGAAATAGAGCTCAGTGTGGTGGGACATGCTTAGGGCTAGTGAGATTAGAAGTGGTAGAAAGCAGTAAGGATAGCATTGTGTGATGGAAAAAGGAGGGGGCGAGTTACAGGGAAAATATAAAGAAATATATTAGGGAAGGGTGGTGGCCAGAGATAAGCAGTGTGAGGGAAGGAACAGTATTGAGGGGTGGAAATAGTGAGTATGTTAGAAGATAGTAGGTGTGCTAGGGAGAGAAAGAGTTAAGTGTGAGAGAGGCAAGCCACAGAGGAGGCAGCCCAAGGTGGGTAGGGAAAAGAGGAATATTGGAGACAAGGTGGGAGGAGTGAAAGGGAGAGAGCACAAGTTATGGTAGTGGGAGGGGGTTGTGGGAATGACTAGACAACGAGGTGAAAGTATAAATTTGAGGATACTTGGGATGAGTGGGATTTGAGGGTGGGAGGAGAGTGAAGCGAAGAGGTCAGCCAAGAGGGGGAGACAGGGAATCCTAAGCACCTAGGTTTGAAAATGGTGCCTGTACTACTGTAGCCAGTATACACTTGTTAGAGGTATGAGGGGGGGTGGGGAAAAGAGAAGGCAGCAGGAGTGGTTAGAGTTAAAATTTTGAAATTGAAAATGGTGTCTGTACTACTGTAGTCAGTATAAACTTGTTAGAGGTAACAGGGGGTAAGGAAAAGAGAAGGCAGCAGGAGTGGTTAGAGGGAGAATCTTGAATGATTCACCACACCACACCGCAAGTAAGTTGAATGTAAGGGCCTAAAACTTGCACTAAGCACTTTAATTTTACTTACTTTTAACAGGAAAGACAGACCAACAGTATATAATTTTGAGGTTTTTATCAGAGTTACTTGTTCAAATGTCAGACAAATAAGTAAAACATAATCTATATCAAAACCAGGCTGTCTTCCAATAGAGGTTGTCCACATTCAGTTCAAGAAATAAATTTCCAATACACAGCATTCACTTCACAGGTTTATTCAAAAGTTAATACAGTTCAAAAATTAAGAATTAAGCGTTTTCATCTCATGCTGCAGGTGGATTGGACACTCTAAATTTGCCCTAGGTGTGAGTGTGTGCGTGTGTGTGCCTTCTGTGGAAGGTTGGGGGCCGGCCTGGCAACTCGACACCATAAAACTCCACTGCCAATCATGAGCGGACAAGGTGATCCGCTGTGGCGACCCCTAACCGGGAAAAGCCGAAAGAAGAAGAAGATCTCACGACCAGAGACTTCATCAGAATCAATACATAAAACTTAAAATCATTTAAATATACCTCTCATTTTGAAGAAACTGAGCTCATTGGCTGTAGTAAAAACTAGTTAATTGATCATTATTATTTAAAGATCAAGTATCCTGTATATACTCCTAAAAATACTGCATATGTAAAATATACTGCATATATGGAAAATATATTGTATAAATAAAAACTCACAATTACTGCAATTTGATACAAAATTATGTATATATATATATATATATATATATATATATATATATATATATATGTACACACATATATACACACCACATAAAATAAAAATATATAAATATACAATAATATAGAATAAAATGATAACTATTTATTTGTTTGTTTGTTTTTACCCTTTTTAGGTCTGCTGCTTTTAATTTGAGAATCAGGGTTATGGATAAATGGTCATTAGGACCTGGGTGATGTATCGCATCCAACCTAAAAGACTGTAACTGGCAACCTCTAAAATACCTCAAACTAGATGATGCAGTTGACTACTTTAAAAAACATTCCTAAGCATCCTTAATTACCACTCCCCCATAAGACATTCCCGAACTAGAGCCCAACAATCCCCATGGCTACAAAAAACACGAAGTCTGAAATGAAAAACAGGGATAAAGCATGGGACAACTGGCGCAAAACTAAAACCCCCTCTACTAGGCAAAAATTCCTAGAACTATGCAATAGAACCAAAAAGCTTATAAAACAGGACAAAATCCAGTACTACCAGTCTGCCCCTTACCTCCTCCCAACATAACCCCAAACAATTCTGGTCCTCAATAAACTCCATCCTCCACCCAGGTAAAGTAAGTACACCCACTCCTAGCTTAACTTACTCCTCCGAAAATATTGCTACCTCTTTCAACAATCACTTCACACAAACCGTACTATCACTAGCTAGACAACACAACCCCCCATAAACCCACACCATCAACTAGAACTAACAATCTCCTAACTAGCTTCTCTTTCTCTCCTGTTCCTACCTCCAAAATAAAACAACTACTAACTAAACTTAAAACCACCAGATTAGCAGCAGACAGCCTCCCAGGTGAATACATTCAACTTGCAGTTGATGCTGTAGCCTACCCCGTATCACTCTTGATTAACAGATCTCTGTCAGGAAGTTATGTTCCTACACTATGGAAAGTCTCACACATAATTCCCCTACACAAAGGAGGCCCCTCCACAGATCTAACTAATTACTGCCCCATAGCTATTCTCTCGCCACTCTCCAAAATACTAAAGAGATGCATTCATTCTCAAGTCTCAGATCACCTCCTTGCTAACAACCTCCTCTCCAACACACAACATGGTTTCCATCCTAACCATAGCACCACCACCGCCTTACTCTCTTTCTCTAACACTATCCTACAAAATAAAAATGCAGGTTATCTCTCCTCAGCTACCATCCTAGACCTCTCTATAGCATTCGATATGGTCCCACACAAACAACTCATCTCTCTTCTCAATAACCTATCCTTCTCTCAACCAGTCATCAACTGGTTTCAGAGTTACCTATCTGACCGCCAACAAGCAGTTGTTTGGCAGGACAACCTATCCCCCCAACTACCAGTCTCCATAGGAGTTCCCCAAGGGTCCATCCTGGGACCTCTACTCTTCTCTATTTTCACCAATAATCTAGCCTCAGCCACAACATATGGCACACTCATACAATACGCAGATGACTCAACCATCATCTGCACAGCCCACTCCCTACCAGAACTGCAAAAAGTCATACAGGAAGCATTTTCTTCTATTGAAACTTGGTTATATGATGCCCAACTAATACTCAACCCAAACAAAACAAAATTACTAATCTTCCAACCCACCAAACTTACCCTAGACAGCTCTCACTTTAACATCACAGCAAAAGACAACACCACCATCCATCCTACAGAACACACCAAATTACTAGGAGTAGAAATAGACAATAAACTGAACTTTGACATTCACATTTCCATGACCATTAAAAAAGTGCACAAAAAAACTACTTACCAAAGCAGCTAAAATTTCGGTAACAAATTCTCATCTTATCTCTACCCTACTCTATGCCTCTCCAATATTTACTAACCTTAGACAATGTGATCTAAATAAGCTCGAAACCTGCTACAACAAAATCGCCAAATTCGCCACAGGGGCTTCCTACCGTACTCAACACTGTCTCTCACTAGCAGAACTGGGCTAGCTAGAGCTCCCCCACCTCCTTCAATGGTACCAACTCACACTCGCCCACAAACTAATAAACCAACCACTAAAAGTCCCATCCCTCCAGAATCTACTCCAACCCTATATAACCACGAGACCACTAAGATCCAGCCACAAAAACCTCCTACAGGTCACAAGAGCCATTAACTCTGCTGGAGAAGCATTATTCTCCTGCACTATAGCCAAACTCTGGAACTCCCTCCCATCCTCAATTACCTCTGTAACTTCTTGCACCCACTTTAAATCCTTACTAAAATCACGCTTCAAAACTTGCCAGATATGCCCTTGCAACCCCCCTAATACCATTCACTCCCCCCACCCACTACCTCTCTCAGCCCTTATCAACAACCTACTCTTAGCAAGCTTGGCTACTCATGTTCCCAGCTATCTACCACATAATACTAACTTCTTGTAGCAACAACTGCTAATGGCTGTTATGTAACTCAAAAAGAGTTTGTATCAATTGTTCACTGATGAATCTCAACTACATTTTAACCATGTTTAGTATATGTCACCATATTTTAAAATTGTACTGTGCTCTACAGCTGTTTTACATCTGTTTTCTTCTTGTCTTGCCTCCTTAACTGGACTAATGTCTATATTTAAATGCTATGTTTTTTTAACTGTATAATGCAAATAATAATGTGGAGCTTTTCTCCCCTGGCCTCCGCCGAAAACGGACCTGTGTCCAGTAGGACTCTCCCGGTCAACAAATGTAAATAAAAATAAAATAATAATAAATACTTTAGTTACAGGGGAAAAGAGGCAAAAAATAGAGCAGAAAGAGCCCTATGACTGACCAAAATGGTGACTCGCTTTGTTACACAGCACAGTAAAAGAGAGCTTAACAAATATTTTTTTCTGTTTGTAACCTACACTGTTTAATTGTTAGGAGAGAAAAAGTTGTTGTTAGAGACTGTGGTGGCCAGTTGCAATCCCGTAGACACCGTTTTGCAGGAGCTGCAGTATGCTAGTGTGAGTAAATGTAGAGTTTGAACTGTTTAATTGTTGGGAGAGAAAAGTTGTTGTTAGTTGGTGGCCAGTTGCAATTCCATAGACAGCGTTTTGCAGGAGCTGCAGTATGCTAGTGTGCGTAAATGTAGAGTTTGAACTCTTTAATTGTTGGGAGATAAAAAGTTGTTGTTAGAGACTGTGGTGGCCAATTGCAATTCAATAGACAGCGTTTTGCAGGAGCTGCAGCACACTAGTGTGGGTAAATGTAGAGTTTGAACTGTGAGTCATGCCAGGTCAGCTAAGGGAGAGAGACAGGGAATCCTAAGCAAGTCTGAAAATGGTTGAGAATGAAAAGAATGTGTTTAAGAAGATTGGCACATGTTCCTCAACTGACCCTAATGGAATTAATGATTACTTTTCAGAGTTCCATTATCAAGGATAGTGCTCTCTGTTTACATTCTGTCTTTTAAACGTCATTGGAGACAGGTTTCGTCTTGGTCAGTGGAAAGAGGTGCTGATAATTGTTATGCATAAATGCTTTCATGATGAAAGTTATGGTGTTAGCATGGGGATAAACAACATAAGTCATTAGGTAGTTACAAGGAATTTGTAGAACTAAGATCTCACAAAACTCCTCCCACTCTCAGGCTAGTAGGTGATGGAACTCGATTCCTCTCAGAATTAGAAAACTTGTTTCTTTTGCTCTTTTAAAAAATATTGAATACTTAGACAGGAGAAAGAACATTTAACCCTTGGTATGCTAGCAGCAAACTCTTTGAAGGCATTTCAGGTTCTGAGGTTGATTCTATAATATTAAACATTGAACATATGCAACTACTAATAAAGGAGCTTTATTTAAGCACCTAAGGGGTATAGAAAAACAATCAGCTGGGTATCAGTGCTGTAATGGATGATGTTTTAATAAATGACCAAAATATTCTGGCCAACATATTTCTGGAGTAAATATAGAAACTTGGCAGTCCAACGAATTAACGCACCGGTTGTTTTGCCAAAAAATATTTCTGGAGTAGTTTACTAGGGTGCATAATATATTGAGCCAGATAAATGTACCAGAAATTACACATTGTGTAGACTCCTGTCCTAAGATACTTGATACAGCAAAGTTAGCTTCATTGAGAACTATCAAACCTTCTACAGGGAAGGGGCCTGATGGTCTGACTATATTTTGCCTTTCAAATATATCTGCATATATTATGCCTTACCTACAGTTTCTGTACCAACAATCTTTTAGAAGTGGGATTATTCCAGAAGCTTGGGAAGAAGCTGTTATGATCCCTGTCGCCAAGGTGGGGGGACATCTGTAGACAATTATTGTCCTATCAGATTAACTTCCATTATAGGAAAATGTTTTTACTAATTACTGTGTCAGTTAATATCTAAGGAGTTAAAACTAGGCGTTGATATTTATCAACATGGTTTTATAGGAGGATGTAAATTGCTTAAGCCTTCCATTAGATGTAGTATATTTCTGGTTCTGTCAAGGTCTTTGATTCAGTACTACTGAGATACTGAGTGCTATGAGAAATATTAATATGAATGGGTATATTAGCAGATGGGTTGATAACTGGCTACATAGAATAACTTTCAGGGTTGGGATTGCTGATGCCATATTTGTGATAAAAACAGTGTCAGTGCGAGTCCCTCAGGGTTCAATGCTTGGGCCTAAATTATTACAGATTGGCATATGGATCAGTAAGTTTACAGATTACATCAAGATGGGAGGGAAAGGTAACAGACATAAGAAATCAAGTCAAATTGCATGGATTTATGGATCCACTTGATAATTAGGCTAGGACAATAAATATGGTATTCAGGTGCTACAAAAAATCAGAGGTGCTACATTTTGGAGTTACCAACCCAAGTTATACACATGCAATAAATAATAAAATACTTGCAAGTAGTAACAAAACTAAGGATCTGGGGCAGCAGATGACAGACATCTAAGATATGATACAAATGTAACAATGGTTATAAAAAATAAACTAGTTCTAGGGTACGCATATAGAAGAAAGCAAGTTTAATTTTGAAGAATCTGATGAATGGTATTCCTGAAAACGATATGATACCGAACTAGCAGGAGACGCATTTCTTATGTCTGTAAGATGCTCCAAAATCCATGCTCTAACCATTCTAGACGTTTGGCCTACATAATGTCTATTACAAGAACATTTCAAACAATAAGCAGCACCATCATGAAAGCAGTCAAAATTCTGGCAAGTATTAACCTCATCAATTAATATAGTACTCCCTACTAACAACTCATGAGGGGCATATTGAATATCCTTCACATGTATAAAGTTCCTAAATCACAGAAAACAAACCTGAATTACTAAATGGTCCATTAGAGAAGTTGAATTGCAATATGCAACCTTCAGAACCCCCTGAAAAACTGAGGTCAAAGTGCTTTTTTTTATAACATGACAAACCTCTTCAACAAAAGGGGTATATCTACTTACAAAATAAATGTCTTTAATTCTATGTGACTGATAAAACTATTCCTTCCCTTAATACCCTAGCTATGACTCCCCTCTTATCAATGTGTGTGCACTTTATCCAACAATAAGGAAAGGGATTCCAAACTATAACCCATAGCTTTCAAACAATGCCAAATGTCTTTGGCTGCTTCTTCAAAACTCTCATTCTCAATTTATATTCTATGTGCTCTTAAGAATTCCCCATTCAGAAGTGGTTTTATTAGATGTGGCGAATGAGCATTGGTAGCTATAAGAAAACTATATACAGAGGTTAGTTTTCCATACATCTTTGTCATAATCACATTATATCTTACATAAATAAACAAATTCAAGTATTCGGTCATGTCTTCCTGAATAAAAAAATGATAAGATGTCCAAACGAGTAGTGGTCACACCATAAGCTTCACACATAAATCAATGCAAAATGTTCGTCCACAACGTTTATTGATAAGTTAAACACCTTCTTCCCCTGTAATACGGGGACTTCATCAGAACTAAATTCCCCTCACAAGTCAACCCTCTTTATACACAAATAAATAATTGAATAATTAGTTAATTACTTAAGTAAGAACGTTATAAAAATAAACATAATACCGTAAAATTATGAACTTTCTACAATAAATACTATATCAATACACTATTCATTAAAATTGTGCCTGATGTAAATACATTCAAAATACAAGTGCTTTTTTTCTTTAAAACAGGCACCAAAGACAAATGCTCATTTAATCCTGGTTCTGCTAAGGCATTTAATCTAACAATCCAATAAAATTATCTCAAATCCGCATCAAGCTCCCACCAACCACCTCTTGGGTTATGTTTAATCACTTCTAAAATTCCAAACATGAATTTTGTATCCCCTTGACAAACCAGTGAATGCTTATAAAGGGCGTTCTTAATATTTCCCTTGGCTATGGCATATAAATGCTCATACATTCTAGTACGAACTTTTCTTTCTGTTTTGCCAATATAAAAATATGAACATGTTTGGCAAATGGATACATAAATAACCCCTTTTGTGTCACAATTGCCTTTGTGCAATGGAATGCCCTTGATGTTAGCCCCTATGTAAATCACATCTTTATTCAATACAAAGGGGCATTGTTTGCAACAGCCACACCTGGTCGTTCCCTTGGTGGACATACTCCTGGGTATAATAAGATGTTCTGTCAAAAATTTTCAGAGGTGAAGATTAGTTATTTAGATTTAAGGGTTATTTATGTATCCATTTGCCAAACATGTTCACAGTGACAGTCACCTTCTATTTATAAATTTGGGTCTTTTGGGGTGAAAAATGAAAGAACAAACAACCACAGTCATATATACAAGTTGTTGTTGTAATGCATATGCACAATGTGCCTCCTCATCCCTGCTCGCAAAAGACAGCTAGCTACCTTCTGTGTACTCCTGCTCTGATGTTAGAATAGGATGACAGTGAAAAGACAGACACAGTATTGTATTTAAAGTTGTTATCAGACATACATATATGCACACACACACACACACACACACACACACACACACACACACACACACACACACACACACACACACACACACACACACACATATACACTCACATCATGGTTTCTCACCCCAATTCTCAAAAGGCAGCCACATGTATGCATGCTTAAAAATCATCATAGAGGGGTTTTAAAACTTGTTTCTAGATACTGCACTGCTCCTTTAAAAAGTTGTAGCAAATATATGTGCACATCTCTGAAGTTTGATTATGAGGAAAGATAAAGAAATAATGACCCCATTGTTCCCAATCAGCCTTCATACAAGTTAATAGCAATCTTCTGTGCATGCTTCTGAGACTAGGTAGGGCCTGTGGCAGAGGAAGAAGATGGGCCTCCTACTAAAATTGAGTCAAAAATCCCTTTATGAAGCCAGGGACTCCTGTCAGTTTAATTTCCCTAGCTATGAAAGGAATGGACCCCAATTCCTAAGTCAGTGTATGATTAAAGGTCATGAAATTAGTATTGTTTTAGTCTTTGATGTTAGGAAGAGTGCTCTTCTCAGCATCCTCAATGTGTCCAGAAATGTGTTCTTCTGTAATTCATAAGGAGTTACATGTATTGGTAGCGTATTTAAGTACATTTTTAAATTCTTTTTGTTTTTCCTGTTGCTTCTACTATTACTTAACCTATCCAAGTGCCTTTCTTTTACGTTGCTCTCATTTCTGCCTTCAAATCCTGGTATTTTATGACTTTATACCTCTCTGTACACAAGACACTGTGATCACTGGTTGTAGCAATTTCAATGATGAATGCTTTTTTTTCATGCACTATTAAATAACAAATGGATAGCTATGGCTATGATCAGAAAAATCAAACTATTAAGCAACAAAACTTTGACCAATGTATTTCCACAGGACACCAAGCCAATGTAATTCAAAAATCAAATGTTTCATTTTTGAATAGTCAGGTACACTGATGTCCCACTCACCAGACTAGACAAGGAGAAGGTTACTATCAGCTGCCTGTTGGGTGCTAGGATCCGCCACATAACCCACGCACCCAGGTCACTCCACAACAAGTATAAATATGACTCTGTCATTGTCCATGTTGGTGTGAATGACCTGAGACGTACCTCCCTGGGCTACACGAAAAGAGACATGGAAGAGCTCTCTGATCTTGTGGCCCAGGCAGGTATGACCATACCTCTTAGAGCAAAAAATCTGGACAAAGCCTAAAATAATGTGGGACAAATATGGACAGATTTTAAATATTGCTCTTACAAACTTAAAAAAGTTGATTGAATAATAGGTTTTGCATTAGCATGAATTTTCTGATGGATGTGGAGTCTTAAATTCAAATGTTTGTCATTATTTAATGGCTTCAATCCTCAGCTATTTGCCAGAAAGGAACATATTTTAGGAGGAACACACCAAAAATATGAGGTAAAAATCTGGACATTCTGTGAAAATCTGAGAGGTCTGGGTAAGAACCTAGCCCTGAGTAGCATCCTGCCATCACCCAGAATGATACCGCAGTACAAGGACAAAATGATTGACTTCAACAATTGGCTAAGCTTCTGGTGTCATTCTAAGGGGATCCAGTATCTGTCTGCCTGGGACGACATAGTTGACAGACCACGATAGTTTGCCAGAGCTGGCCTGCACCTGTCTCCCCTGGGATTCCGTTTACTGGCTAAGGCTCTTGCCGCCCCTATACTGCCTTTTTTAAGCAAGGTACAAATGACAAATTCACCACTGTAACAGGAACAGACAAGCAAAAACTGAGGGTAATGCTACTCAATGCTAGCAGTCTAAATTTCAAAATGCACTCACTCAAGGCACTGCTTAAAATAGAGAACATTGATATCTGTGCAGTGACTGAGACATGGTTCAAGGCTCTAGAGAGCACCCCTGCATTACCAGGCTATAACTCATACCACACTTTTCACTCATCTAACCTGGACCAGAACACCAAAGGCAGAGGTGTGTCCATATTCATTAAGGATATCCACACCTCCAGGCTAGTTGCGCAGCATAATGCATCCGAGGTTATCCAAGTGCAACTAACTCTGGGCAAAACTGCAATCCAAATTGTAGTTTGCTACAGATCCCCCACCATGACCCAGGATTCCCAGTCCTCTTTTCTTGATATACTGGAAAATATTAGAGTTCAACCAAACAACCTAATAATGGGTGATTTCAACTACCCCACCATTAACTGGGAAAACTACTCATGTACCAGCTCCTTCACTCAACGCTTAATGGAATTTATAAATTCCAATGCCCTGGATCAACTTATCCACACCCCCACCAGGGGAAACAATATCATAGACCTAGTCATTACCAACATGAGTGACTGATGTGTCACACCTGAAATCAACTCCTCGTTGGTCAGATCCGACCATAAGCTAATCACTCTAGATATCCGCAGTCCACCCCCACCCACCATTAAGGAAACCACGGTAAAAAATTTCTCCAAAGCCAACTTCATGCTTCTTAAGACAGAAGTGGCAAACTTCATGACACCCATGCAAATGGACAATACAGTTATGACTGCTGAATCCTACACAGATGCACTCTATAAGCACTTACACAAGTGCATGGATCGTGCTATCCCAAACAGAACCAAGACGCTATCCTCCAAAATAAGGAAGCCAATCTGGTGGTCCCCTGCCATAAACAACCTCTACAACAGAAGGAAGAAACTGTTGCAAAAGAGAGTAAAATCCCATGAGTGGAGGAGCTCCCTGGTCAGCCTCAGTAAGAAGATGAGATCCCTTATAAGATCCTCCAAAGCTAGCTACGAAAACAAAATTGCCACTAATTCTAAGGGCAACCACAACGCATTCTATAGCTACGTCAAGAATCTCAACGGCAACACCCAGATCTGCTCTGAGTTACAGCACAATGGCACGAAAATTACAGAACCAACTGATATTGCCAACACACTGGCAGATAGGTTCAGTGCTAATTTACCCCCTCTCACCCCCTAAAGTGCCCATATCTATACATGAAGAATGCAGAGTCCCTGTAATCACATCTATGCAGATAAAAGCTGCACTCTCTAAAACCAAAAACACAGCATCCATGGGATTGGACAACATCCCAGGATACGTTTTACATGAACTTCAGAATGAACTGGCTCCCCACCTAAGCACCATGTTCAATCATAGTCTCACGTCAGGCTTTGTGCCCACTGAATGGCACACAGCAACAGTTATCCCACTCCACAAAGAGAGAGCCACCACTGATTCTGGGAACCATCGCCCTATTAGCCTGATGAGCCTGGTCTGCAAGGCCATGGAATGTATCATCATGGAACTCATAAACAAAGACATTGGTAACCTCCAAACTATGGACCCCACCCAGTTCGGGTTTGTGAAAGGCAGATCATGCCTTCTGAACCTGACTTTTTTGAGGCAGTCACCAAAGCTGTAGATGAGGGTAAGGTGGTTCACACAGCCTATCTTGACCTCGCCAAGGCTTTCAACACCATTCCCCATTCTGGATTTAATTATAGCTAAACTCACTAAACCAGGTATAAATCCCTACATCACAAGATGAGTTGCCAGCTGGCTCACTGACAGAACCTACACTGTAAAAGTTGCAGACTCCAAATCTGACTTCAAACCAGTGACAAGTGGAGTACCACAGGGTTCAGTCCTGAAACCTCTCCTGTTTGGTATCTACTTCTCTGAAGTACAGGCTAACACAGAAGGCCTCTGGCTAATGAAGTTCACAGATAACTGCAAACTGGGAGCCATAGTTGAGTCCCCAAATGATGTGGACATACTACAGAAGGGCCTCACTAATACAGATGCCTGGTGTCAGAGGCATGGCCTCAAGCTCAGTGCCAAAAAGTGCATTGTCATCCCCTTTGGTAAAAACTCTGTACCCATGAACTACCACATAAACAGCAGTCTACTTAATGCCGAATGTGTGATAAGAGACCTTGGGACCCAGGTGGACGGTAGTCTCTCCTTTGATAATCACATCACCACAGTAGTCAGGAAATCCTTCTATGGGGCACACCTCATCACAAAATGGTTCTCATACAAGAAAAAAAGAGGTCATTGTTCCCCTCTCCTTGGCAGTCATTAGACCCATTATAGAGTACAACGCCCCTTTTGGAATGTACCTCACAAGACATCTGCAGCAGCTGGAAAGGGCACAGAAGTACCTCACAAAGAGGATTACTGGTGTCAAACAGATGCCATATACTGACCATCTCAAAAAACTCCAGCTTTACTCTGTAGCTTGTCACCTACTCTGAGGAGATCTCTGCCTAACATATAAAGCTATGTTAAACCCAGAATTGTTGAACATGCTACACCTTAAGAAATCCCAATCCCTCTGAGCTACACACTCTAGGGATCTAAACCTTGTCACCACAATAAACAGGACATGCTGGAGGGATAGATTCCTGTCTCAGAGGCTTCCTATACTCTGGAACAAGCTACCCATCTATGTCAAGCAAAGTTCCTCATTAGCACTTTTCAAGAAAAATCTTGATGAGTGGATGGGAAATAGGAAATACACCTCGAGGATCACGTCTGTGTTTCTGCTCAACAGGGGCAGAGGAAATTAACTTTCTTGGTGGCATAAGCCAGGGAACCTTGTTGGCTAGGCTTACTTAGGCCCTTGGGTTGATAGCTAGTACCTACCTATGAACCTATGAATTACTTTGGCTTGGTGACCCATGGAGATATATTGGTTGGAGTTGTGTTGCTTTTGTTTTCATGGACTACTATATCTGGTTTTGTTGTATCTATTTTTGAGCTATTGGTAATGGGTGATCCCATGTGATACAAACTTCATCAATCTCTATAATACTTTGTGGTTCATGGTTCCAATGCTTCTGAGATACTTCTATATTGTAATGTTTGCACAATTACCAGTGCAATGATCTGGTCACATTACTGTGCCTTTCAGTATACAGACCCTCTGCCAGCAGTATATCACACCCTGCAACAATATGTGTGACGGTTTCCAGTTCTGTTTTACAGAATCTGCATTTGTCTGTTTCTTCTACCTTTTCAATGCACTTTGCAAACTAGCATCCAGACTGAGTGTCTGGATGTTCTGTAATACATTGTATGACTTATTTTTTCAAGATTATGATCGATTAGCTTTTTTTTTTTTTTTACTGCTAGCCGGAAGAACTCTGGCTGTACTAACCTTCTACATGTATCTCTGATAAGGACTAAGTTAAATTGAGCAGGGAGTCTATTGAAGGTAGGGGTAAGAATACATCCTGTTTATGCATGTCTGACAGTAACCATGTTATGCGCCCACAGCACTGCATTGACCAGAGATGAAACTGATAATTTTATTTTTCGGCAAGTTTTCCACACGAACACATATACTGACACTGCCTCTGCAAGACAGGGGTTATGGAGGAAGCCAGCACCCCCTGGATAAAACCCAAGCAGAGATATGAAGGACATGCAGACTTAATAAAGAAGGGAACCAAAGCAAATAACTCAACAAAAGAACCAAGCACTGTGATGTCAGTGTTATTCACTGTCCCACTATGCCAGTAAGCAGTTTAATTCACACAAAACTTGTCCAGACAGATAAATAAAGCCTCTCATTTTGGACAATGATGAAGTATGACTCTGATGGAAAGTGAAAGCATAAATACACTTTAACATCCCACCCTCCACACATATACATAAGTTTTATCAACTATAATTTTATACTGAATTTACCAAATACAATACATTGATTGACACTGCTCCTGCTAAGTCAGTTCAGTGACTGTTTAACTGTGATAAAACAACAGCATCTTAAAGCCACTTGTATGCTTAAATAACTCCCATATCCATCAATTACAGATACTTTATTGATTATATACATGCAGTAAATGTCTAATTGTGATTTAAAAATGGTCACAATAAAGTATTCCAACCTGCTTCTCACTAATGCATACTACATCTGCAAAAACCAGATTATTGACTCTTTCACCAAAGCATGACAGCAAGGTCATTTTCAGACATAGACATCCCTCATACTCAGTAATTATAGGCACTTCATTGACTGTGCACAGCTCAGATGTCTGAATGCAGAAGAAAAGGGTGACAGTAATGTATTTCGGATTTGGTTCAAACAAATGCATAAATGCACACTAATCTTGCAAAGCCATATTAATGAATTTTTAACCTGAATAATTAAATTTAGTTTGAGTCACTTTCATCCACAAACAGTTCCATGCTTACCATTCACAGCATTAGCCACATTAGTCTTGCAATGCCGCAAGAATAATGACTGTTTAATGTAAGCAAACTGCAGACATGGCCATTTTGAACCACAGTCAACCCTACTGTATCCAGCAACTATATTCATCTCATTGATTGTGTACATCACATTTGATTGTAATAAAGTACAATAAAAATGGACACAATAATTTAATTCAACTCTGTTTCACACAAACACACTATAGCCAGCCACAGTAGATATTAAGACTTGTCAGCAAAGTCAGGATAATGACTGCTTAACATAAGCAAATAACAGCAAGCTGGTGTCAATCACTTTAATGTACACACAGCCTCCATACCTAGAAATTATAAGGACTTTGTATGCACCTCAGATGTTTGACTGTAATAAAATACATGAAAAAAAATAATGACTGCATTAATTTATTTCAACTCTGTTTTACACACACACACACACACACACACACACACACACACACACACACACACACACACACACACACACACACACACACACACACTGCAACCATCCTCAATGTAAATTAATTTAATCTGGTTCACAAAAATTAGTTCTGCAAAGTCATTCTGTGTGAGCTGTGTGCCAAACCCTGACAAAAAACTTTTATAGAGTATTATGGTGCCACTAGACTTCTATCTCTGTTTATATTGTTACCAGACCATTCCCTCCATTGTTCAGAGTTTCTGGGCTTTCTGCTCAGTTTTAATCACAGAGCCCTTTGAGTTTCTGTGATTTTTTTTTTGTCTAGATTGTGGCTGGACTGAGACCAAAGCCCCAAAATTAAGAAGTATGCCACTCTTTTATATAGTCCACAACTGTAGCTGCTTTCAACAGGTGTGCTGTAGCAGGATCATTTTTGTTACTTAGTGAAGTAAAAGTTATAAAAGTATCCTTAGCAAAGTAGCACGCTATGCAGCCACCTAGTTTGTCTGTGCTTAAGGCCAGGCGTAACAGTGCTAAATGCCTGTTACTGCTCCTGTACTTTTTAATTTATATATGGTGGCTCTATACCATCTTTTGGTATTTCTGATGCCTGCAGGTATCTATGTCTTTGGGGTAGCATCTTGCCCTGAGGATAAATTATGTTGGCATTCAGGCAAAAACATAGCTTACATACCTCAGTGCACTTTTAAAATAAACTAATTTGTTTCAAACTTCAAAGATTTGAAAACAAAAGCAATGTATATATGTTTAAAGATTAGTTTCCTAACTTAATTTATGGTAACTTAGACCTTTACCTGGACAAATGATATGTCATTTTAATGAGCAATGATACAGTAAACAGTTTTATATGTCTCTGTATCTGAGAGTGTTTGCACATTTCACAATAAGCTGTCCCACTTGAAATGTTTGATTGATAATGAATACAGAATGCACTTAATGTACTGTAAAAGATGTGATGCAGTCAAGTACTACTTTTTGTTTTTAAGGTTACATTTTAATAAAGTTCCCAGTGGCCCTGTTCCATTAACTGTGAGATGATGTGACTTGTAGCAGGGCAAAGCTTCATTAAGTAAATATATTTAAGTAGCTTTGTTTACTCCATTTAAATATTGCTACTCAGTATTCTCAACATCCACACTAATTTAATGCATTTTCAACTATTTTGAATAAGTAAGCAATAATGCCTGACAAGATATGTGTTAATGTGCAATTAATGCCCGGCCAGGGGTGTTATGAGACCTGACACTGCGCGCTTAGAGAATGGGCTCTCTGTAAAATTGTTGCGTTTTATTTACTTTTTTTTTTTTTAAGTACTATATTACTTTTTTATATATAATTTTGATGTAAAATAGTTCATCTGCCTAATGTTTCAAAAGTTCTGTAGTATATGCTTATGGTGCTGGAGGAAACATTTTACATCAAAAATATATATAAAAAATAATATAGTACTTAAAAAATAAATAAGTAAAACACAACAATTTTACAGAGACCCCATCCTGTCTCTCTCTCTCCCTCTTTCTTTCTTTCTTTCCCTTTCTCATACACAGTCTCTTCTGCTTTTTCACATGCATACACACACACACACACACACACACACACACACACACACACACACACACACACACACACACACACACACACACACACACACACACAGAGTCTCCTCTGGTTTCATACTCGCATTCACTCACACAAGCATAACTCTCAACATCTTAGCACGTAAAAATCTGGACAAACCAAAAATAATGGGAGGACAAAGCCCCAAAAATAGGGACAACTTTAAATATTGCTCTTATAAACTTAGAAAGTTACTAGAATAAAAGGTATTGTATTACAATACATGTTCTGAAAGATATATAGCCTGAAACGCAAATGCCTGTCATTATTTAGTGAATTCACTCCTCACTGATTTACCACAAGACTTCAGAAAATCATAAATTTTATGAGGAACAGACAAAAAATATGAAGCAAAACTCTTGACATCCTGAGAAAATTATGACAGTTGAGAGTTATGCACACAAGACCACTCTCTCTCTTTCGATCTCACACACGCAGTCTCCTCTGCTTTCATACATGCATTCACTTATACAAGATCGCTCTCACTCTCTCTTGCGCTCTCTCTCTCTCTCTCACACACACAGTCTCCTCTGCTTTCATACATGCATTCACTCACATACGCAGGCAGAAACATAGACTCATACACATACGCACACACACACACACACACACACACACACACACACACACACACACACACACACACACACACACACATACACACACACACACACACACACACACACACACACACACACACACACACACACACATTTTTTCTGTTTATTTTTTTTACACTCGCTAAACAGCAAAAGTGTTGCTTAGCAAGTGTAAAGTAATGGCAGCCATTAGTTTTTTTGCAGTCCGAGCTCCACTGCAGCTTGATATGCTGCTGTGAAGCGGTAGAAATGCATTCTGTAAGCAACAGTTTCAGTATCTCTTTTGTTTATATTCTGCAGTCAGGATTCACAAAAACTACAAAATACTGTGTAATTCGATATAAAATGATGTACCAATGTGAAATCTTACAGTGCAGGTAAAAGTTGTTGGACAAAAAATGGAAATACACCAAGGTATTCATTGATTACACAATACATGTTAGCAAACTATGAAGCAATGTTAATAAAGAATAATATAATGCAAATGTGTCACTGATCTGAACGTGATTTGTGTTTTGAAGAATAAAGAATCATAAAATACAAGTTAAAAATAAAGAAAAGTGCAAAATACCAAAAGGTCAAGATCTTGAAAGCACAACATAGCATAAGTGATTTATGTTTCACCAGGTTATATTTTAATGTGTTGTTTTGCAGCTATTTCATATACTGCATAATATCAAGTAAGAAACAAGATAGCAAACAGTATGGCAGTTTACCACAGAGGCTTAAGGCTAAGAGTGAAACATCATTTCATCCTGAATGCCTGGGAATAGGATTGAGTCTTTCACTCTTTGTTTGTCTGCTCTGCAATTCGGAGCAAGCCATTTACACTAGCACTGTTCCAGAAGCACCTGGGAAAATAGGCACTCAAGTTTAATGGATTTATCGTGTTAATAAGTAAAGTTAGTAATGGAAGATGAATAATAACAAAACTGATTCAAGTTCATGATAACATTTCCGGTAAAATCAGGGCATGATTTCTACCTTTTAGCAGTACATTTTTAAAGGACTGCAAGTGAGAAATGGGATTTTCATAAACGGTAAGTAGCAAAAGTAGGAAATTGAAGATGAAGTATCTAATATACGCTAATAACACAAAGCAGCAATGTTCTATAGATACTACTTATGTGAATGGATTAAGAAACACTGCATAAAGGAAACCTTGTTAGGTAACATGTACAATTCAAAGCTTATGATTCTCTACTTTTGAAGTCATAAAACTTTTACCTAGTTTTGTAGGGGACTATACGCCACACATACCTTCACTGCTAAAGTATTCTCTTTCTAAGACTGCACAGCTTTGGAAAGCAGGGAATACTCAGCTTTGCTGCCAAACCAAATGTTTCCTTTTCTCCAAAGTTCTGCAACATGAAAGTTAAGAATATTTAAGTAGTAGTTTTGTGGGGGATATAGAGATAGCTACTCCCCTGCAGGGCCGGCCTTAGCTGAAATGGTGCCCTAGGCAAAGTAGTGCTCCAGCGCCCCTTAAGCCCCACCCACACCATACTCATGATACACTCCTATTTGAGCCACAGCCACAGATATGTGTCTCCCCATGAAAGCCACTCCAGTTATATCCTTCAAATTTTTTTAAATGTATGAAAATCAGTTTCTGTTGTAATGGATTTTGCATTACCAAGCATTTTCTGAAAGTTACGAAGTCCATAATTAATACCAGAGTTCATCTGACAAGTAATAAGATCAAATGTCAGAACCAGCTGAGAAACACGCACACGCGCACACACTTTACTTTATGACATAATGCAGTCCCAGCAGGTGCCCAAAGCTGTACCATCAGCTGGCAGGTACCACTCACCCAGGCATATTTCTTGTGGTCTCCAGTCCCTTTCTTCTTCCCTGCTGCTCAGCTCCACACATTCATGTACTGCTTTGACATCTGTAGTGTTGCTGCACTTTCACATCTGTAGCATTGCTGCTGTGATCTTTTTTATTAACAATGTAATTAAGACATACTGCAAATCAGTCACTAAATCTATCTGCTCCTGCTCTGGAAATGTTTTCTCCACTATATCTTTCTGTAAAACCAGAACCTGGTTTGCCCTTCACTAACATCTACTTTAATGTATCATCATCCAAAGTATCTCCACTTAAAAGTTGTTATGACTTCATCTCTCACTTCCCCTCTCGATGGTCTCTGCATACACTATCACAACCATTTACCTAGGCTCTGCCATCATGTATTTACCCCCATCAATGTCCCAGAACAGAAGCCAACCTCCCTCCACAGCACTTCCTCCAGAAAATAGTTGTGGACCCTTTCCCAGTGCTGTTGAGAAATTTTACCCAAGGTATCCCCAAAACAATAGGCCACAGGCCCCAGTGGGACTACCCAGGTCAACAAACCATACATGCGTATATATCATATATATATATATATATATATATATATATATATATATATATATATATATAAACTACCACATTCTTGAAACCCATAATTTTGAGACCATAATAGCAAAAAAAAAAAAAAAAAACACTGAAGGCCACTATGTCTAAAAATCTTGAATACTGAGCCCCCCTACCAGTGTAAACTCAGAAATAAGTGCTAACATGGTCCTGCATGGGGGAAGTCCAGTAGTCAATATATTGTAGTCTTCATTGTTTTGGTCTTTTAATGTTGCTGTGGAGTGAACCATCTACTTGGCTCCTTGTAATGCCATTCTTCTTCTGTTCCTTGAATCACCTGAGTGAGCACTGATGAAACAAGCTGGAACCTCCTCTGGTTCAGAACGTTTTTTTTTTTTTTTTTTTTAATAATTGTTCATTTTTTCCTATGCCATTACGTTAATTTCCCTGGCTATAGCCTTTCATGTTTGTAAACGGGGCTTCACTGCTAACAACTGAAACAGTCATCAAAAATATAAAGGCATTGCAAATTATTTTTGCATGCATGACATCAGCTGTGAGAATATAATCTTTTCAGTTGTTTTTGCTTTGCTTTAAAAGGAGCTTTATCCTCCCATTATTTGTATAAGTATGGAGACTTTAGATTAATAAAATGCATTTATTGTTAATAATGGGTGCATAGTTTCCATTGTATGTTTGCAGTGCTTTGGCACGTGTTAATAGCCCTTCATTGTACAAAGATCTGAACAACCCTGATCTTTTATTTGAAGTTCAGTATTTTGTCCATGTTCGAGCTACCCCCCCCCCAAAAAAAGGAACTTGACAGTTGTAATGGGTCCACCCAAGTTGGCAAATAAAAAATGTTTTACCC